>NW_010268063.1:30499-64538 GCF_000690775.1 Eurypyga helias
GCCAGACAGGATCAGGCCAAAAGTCTATCCAGCCCCAGGCTCTGTTTCCCATAGAGGATAGTCACAGGTGCTCAGGAGAGGGAATAAAAAGCAGAGTTATTAGGAGTGATTCTTCCCCTTCTTGTGTCCCAGCTGACATTTTAAGGCCCCCAGCTCTGTAGGTTGCACGAAGACTCGTGGTGTTTCCCAGCTCTTCCTCCATTCAGTTATTATTTATCTTCACAGGAGTTTCATGTGTCCTCTTTCAGAGTGGAGCTATCCTTTTCCATCAAGTCCCATACATCCCAGCCTGGTGACCACCCCTATTCTCCTCAGCAGTCTCAAAGAGAGAACTAGGGATAGTGCTGAAGTCCATCTGTCTGCCTCCCTGCATCCCATGCAGGTGCTGGACTGCCTGGGGTATCAGGCTGGGTCCCCTGTCATTAACTTCATGTTTGGATAGGGGTTAAGGGTCCTGCCTTGGCCAGGCTAGATAACCTTGGGGGTGTCACTTAGCCTTCCTGTGCACCTCAGTTCCTTCACTGTAAGAGATGAGGTCCTAATGCTGCTTTACCTCCAGCAGCAGCTTTGGGGATTAGATAGATCTGTGCATAGAATCATAGAATCGTAGAATGGTTTGGGTTGGAAGGGACCTTAAAGACCATCTAGTTCCAACCCCCTTGCCATGGGCAGGGACACCTTCCACTAGACCAGGTTGCTCAAACACCCCAGGTTGCATCTCACTGCCTTTAGTGTTTCAAGCTGTATTAATTAAGCAGAGAAGCAAACGCCTTCCCAGTCTCTTCACCACCAAGGAGGAAGCTTTACAAGGTCTGAGATTTCTCACTTTGCCTCAGGTTTGTTGAATTACTGCATTCTCTCCCTCCAGCTCTTTGTTCTGCATTTTGTTAGCCAGACCCATGGCTCTTCTCCAGAGCCTGGAACACCGTTTCTCTGCCAGGTCCCCTTCTCTTTGCAATCCTTTAATTATCATTTCAGGAGCATAGTCACCCAAGGGAGAGACAGAGATGGAGGGAAAGATGGATTGAGCAGGAGCATGAGTTCCCCCATGCATTTCTCCCTAGAAGCACAGAAGAGGAATGCTGTGGTTCCATAGGTTGGCTCCTGCAATTAGCATAGCCTGTGTAATTAGACCAAGATAGATGGTGCTGGCAAGGAAACACCTCATCAGTCTAATTTCAAACTGTTATAAAACCAGTGGATGGAAAACGGAGAGCGTCCATTTGTTTCCAATTGAGAAAAGTGCAGGGTTAAGGTTGGTCCGCAGCTCCACCTCTTGCACACACGCATGCTCACACGTGGCTATATGGAAGCAGAAAGGAGCAGCGAATATACAGCTGTGACAAATCCTTTGCCTTCTTAGGATGAAGAAATACTGAGGAATTAGGGCATAGTATCAAAACCCGAATCAAAACTTTCTTTGCCTCACCCCTTGTTTATTTGGTTATGCTTTTTGTTTTATTTACTTATATTCCTGCTCCACATCTCCTCCTGATTAGCATTTCCAAGGGAGGTTCAGCTCCCCCGTGCTGGCCAATTTTGCAAGCTCTTTTTGCACCAGGGAGTTTACAGTCTGAACAGTGAAGGAAGGTGCCCGTGCTCACCCCATGAGTCTGTGTCAGGGGAGAGAAGAGATTCTGGTTCCGAGCTGTTCTCCTGAGCTGCAGGTCTACATGGTATTCATTTTCCCCTGATCCATTGATCTGTCTTCTTTTAATTTGTCTCTTTCCCAACTTTATGGCTTTTCTCCCTTCTCCCAGTGCTCTCCTCTTCCCCCTCTCACCAAGCTTTTCCTTTCCACCCTTTTTCTGTCCCCAGCTACACCAGGGGCAGGACAGTCTCTTACACTCCCTGGGGATGCTGCTCCATTCATGTCCTGTGATGGGATAAGGGTGCTAAGGCATGTGGCTCAGGATGGAGGGGTGACCTGAAAATAATGGGTCCCAAAATTAGATTCCCCCCCTTTCCCTAGAAAACAACACTGTAATTGTCTCAGCCTTGATTTTTGCCTCTGGGTAGACCTCAGACCCCTGTGCTGACTAAGATTCACACATGCCAGGGCCAATGACAAGACTGAGGTTGTGCAGTTCAAGTAAGATGTTGCCTTTTAAAGCACAGAAATCAGTTTTGCACTGAAATGCCTGCAGCTCAGCAGGACATCTTCCCAGAATCAGGCGAGACACTCGGTGTCCTGTCCTGGCACTGGGAAGCCATATGCAGCCTTTTGGAACAAAATCCCACCCAGGCAGCTCGCTCGTCTTTAGGTTTTGTTGCAAACTCCAAAATCCCTCCAGGTCCAAGTTCACGTGTGCCAAGCTCACTTAACCTTTTGTGCTCACCAGGAGACAAAGTGTGGGCGGATGGGGAATGGGTAACATCTTTTTAAACAGCCATGGCACTTGCCATTGTCTCTTTTAGAAGGTCCTGGAGGACGGTGTGGAAAAGCAGTGTGCATGTCTGGGCCTGGCAGGTTGGTGCAAAGGGAGTAGGCAAATCTATTTGGGACCCAGATGAGTCTGTGCAGTTGTTTCACATTATTTCTGTCACGGGAAAAGCAAAATAACCCAAATGGGTGGATGCCATTCGGTGTCTCCTTGAGGATTCCTCCCTAATCCAGGCAAGACATGAGCTCATGATCTCCAGGCTTGTTCCCCTCACTCCAGCAGGCTCGGACTGAACTGCATGCCCAGAAGGTCTGGCTGAGGGTGCTTTTGTCTGTGTTTTTCTAGAAGCTATCGACTTGGAGCATAAATACCAGCAGAAAGCCCAGAGATGAAGAGGAGAGTTCATACCTGCCCCTAGGGAGAAAACCATCAGGATTCAAATCATACTATATCTCAGTTGTCCCATTGCTGGGGATAGTTGGTATCATTTTGCCACAAGAGTAGTCAGGAACACATAAATAGTGATCTGTAGATAACTGCTCTCCATTCTGGAGGCAGAGAGGAGGGTAAGGGATCCTCGGTTTATTTTCAGCTGAGAATTTCTGGAACGAAAATTGCATGGGTTCTGGCTTTTGCTAGCATATATTATTGCATACATATAAAACCACACTCAGGCATTGCAGTCCTTAAAGCACTTTCTTCACTGTGAAAAGGCTGAACAAGTTGTTGGGTAGCAAGAGCACCCATTAGTGGGAGACATGCCCAAGAATATATTTTCTTGAGGGCAGTTTACGACCAGATGTCACCCTTAGCCATTTAACTGCTGTCTTTTTTGAGAAGGGACTGCATCATTTTGTCCTCCAGCTGGCCAACCTAAACTGGGAGACATTGGGATACACTAAGAATGCCAGTGGTGTTTTACTAAGGAAGGTTTTTCCATCTAAGCCAACAGCTTGAAGGCTATTTGTAGACATGAAGACATTCTCCCGCTACAATATGGAGATGTACTAAGAGGCCTAAGTCAAGATCTAGTCAGCTGAGTTTTTCCCAGCAGTCAGTGTAGGCTTGTCCAACAGTGGTCATGATTTAGGATGGGCTGAATCATCCTCCAGGACCATCCCTTGCCTTTTGTGCTGGATGGAGGCTGCTACAAAACTCCTAATTTAGGTGCTGTAGTAGTTAAAGTTAGATGAGAGGCATCTGAGCTGTGGCAATGGTGTTTTTAGAAGGAAAGATAAAACCTACATCTCAATGGATCGTCATTAAAGTTACATGCAAGACAAAAGACCCATTTTACTCAGAATCATGTTCCCCACCAGTGAATCCCTCCTGGTTCCTCAGGGCATTGGATAGTTCTTTCTCACCTCCTGAGCTTTGTGCTGCACAGGATGGTCCCAGATTTCCTTCACACATCCACGTGACATCAGTCTTCTGTCATTCAAATTGTTCAGAAAGTCTTACTAAGTGCCTCAGTTGAAAGCAGCTTGCTCAGGAACTTGCTCATTAGCATGGTGCATACCAACCTGATGGGCTGAGACCATCAGGAGCAATGATCTCCTGCCCATGATTCTCTTCTGGGGCTTCAGGAGAATCCCAAATCCTTGAGTGTGTATTGAATCACCATCACATTTGGTGTGGGTAAGCAAAGGGCTCTTGGACCAAAGCCTAAAGCATATGGTGTTGCTATCACTTTTCTTTCTCAATTCCCACTGAAAAGGATAAGGTAGCACCGGAGGGTGGGTGAAGGGGTGAGGAAACACTTCCATCCTCCACGCAGGTACTGTGCAAACATAACGAGATGCTGTGCAAATGTCCACCTCCTGTGTCGCTGGAAACCTGAGCTGGAAACCTGAGATGCATCCTCTCCTGCGTGAGGAGTGAAAGCTCTTCCATCCTGATTTCATACCTCCTCCATCTGCTTTACTAAGTTTGGCCCTGCTTATAACTAAAGATATTTGGCTTCTGTCTCAGGCTGTCGACCGTGTTGACAGAAGTGGTTTCCTGTTGCAGGTCTTTGTTTTTGAGTGACCAGCTTTCCAGATGGCAGAGGCCACATTTCCCCTTCTCTCCTTCCGAGGCCTGTTTCCCTTTGTTACCTGCCAATTAGGACTCATTACCTGCTGGGGAGAGTTGCTTTGGGAGTTAGGGGACCATGAACTGCAGGGCTGAGTCTTGTGGTGGTAATGGTGGGACATTGCTTTTGCTGTGAAGTTTTCACAGAAAAAACAGATGGAGGGGGCTCAGCTGAACCCAGCTGGGGTCTTTTTACCCCAGTTCCTGTCTCCAAAGTAACCAAAAAACCCAACATTTTCGAAGTGGAAGAAATACCACTGTAAATATATGTGCTGTAATATCCCTCCCTCTTCTCCATCCACATTTATTTCTAATCTCTGACTCCTGAATAAAAGCCTGAATCATAAGGGATATCTAAGCTGTCCCAAAATGGTTGGGTTTTTTTCTAATTTATTCCTCTAAAAAAAATAAGATCCAGTTGCTCATTTGTCTTCATGTGTGCAAGCATGTATTTTCCTTTGCAACTCTAACTTTCAAGGAGCTCTGAATCTTTTGGAAAACTTTAACCAAATCTGACTTTTAGCTGAGTTTTTCTCGCCAGGCAGTGCCTGCAAGTCCCTGTAAAAATCAGCCATCGATTAGAGGAAAGCAACGGAACCAGTTGGTGACCTTGCAAAATTAAAGCTGGAACTTGCATTCAGCCTTAATCCAGAGTCCCTGGAATGCCAGGTTGTAGCAAGCCAGCATTCCTTACACCCACTATTTATTCAATGATCTCTTAGCATGGGCTATTCCCAGGTACCAAAGCCAGAGGGCTTTTCTGTGGAACCAAAGACAGAAATTCGCCCCGTTATTCCAGCACAAAGCCCATTTCTCGCAGGCACGATGGGCTGTCTTATTTTCGGGAGGCGTACAGTCTGCTTTTTCAGATGGAGAATTGTCTGCGCCCTGTGTTAAATTTAAGGCACAGACACATTTAGATGCATCAGCCATCAGCAAAAAGTCACAGGACTGGGTGTGCACCAAAATGCCCAGTGTTCCTCTGGGTATTTCTAACTGAGGAAACAGTAATTTGATATTTGCACGTGCTGATAGCCATATCTGTCTAGATGTTAGTGGATACAAATCATGTATTGTGATTGTGAGAGCACTGGTATTCTGAACCAGTCTCTCAGTAAGAGATCCTACCCCAGCATAGTCCAGCTGACGTCAGTGGGGTGGCTCGGTTTACATCGGCCGAAATTCTGGGTCCATTTGCTGTGCCTCGGTTGGTTCACTGGGGCTGCTGACGATGGGAGAATTTGCGTCATTCAGCTGTGGTAGGCATTGAAAAATAGCATGAAGGACTCAAAAGAATTGCAGCACTGGTTTTCCCAGCTTCAGGATGAGAAGCAGCAAAGAGAAGATGTAAATGGATGAAACTGTGCTCTTACATGAGCCCTTGAGTCACTTGGATTTGGGTAGTTCTAGATCAGCCCTAGAAATGTGATGCATAAATGTATTTTTTCCCCTGATGTGTGACATTCAGTCCAACATCAGCTGTTCCTGAGTTGACTCTATGAGTGGTCAGCTTACTCGGTGCATGAGCAATGGATTGAGGGGAACCTCCAGATCTTGAGAGGAGTGGTAGCAGCCTGGAGGGACTCTCCTGGCCATAATGGAACCAGCTTGGGGAGACAAGTTGATTGTCATAGTGTTTCTTACGTGCCTGGAGATAGGTGTGATGAACCCAAGCAGAGCAATGACCATGAAGGGTCAGCAAGACCATGGGGACACACCTTTGGTGTTGGAGATGGGCACAGTCAGGCCTGAAGTGCCAGACAACACAGGCAGAAGTTGAAGGCTGGGCTCACAGAAGATTGTGTCACTGCAGAGAAGGGTTCCTAGCAAACAAGATCATCCCAAACACAGGTTGAGCGAGTCACCTAGGGATTGCTTGGAAAGCAGTTGAACACAGGGCATTTAGACAGTAAAGCCAAGAACAGGGGGAATAAGGTCTTAGGCTAGTGATGACAAGTTGTGTGCATCCTATTTCCAAAAAAAGAGCAATGGCCTTTTTTAGCACAGTACTGAACCCAGAGCTCCTGGCAGCGTCTTTAACGAAATGCGCAAAAGTCATGATCAAGAATATTCCCTGATGGCAGAGATGGAGGATTTCCAGATGCAGAAAAACTTGCTCCTTTTGCCTCTAATAGCTAAGTTGCCCTTCCCTTGTCTTCCCACCAATAAGGCCAGTTCACCTGCAGGGTATAAATGCAGGCTGAACCCACCTGCCTTCAGCTTTCACAGTTTTGTTTGCCATTTGCATATAATCATGACCCCAGAGTCCTGCTCCGGTCTCGCCTTCCTGCATCACCTTCCTGCATCGTCTCACAGCTCTCCAACACCCTCCCCACTGCAATGAAATTTTTTCCCCTCTGCTTTTTGTTGACACAAAAGTTTAGCCTCCAAATCAGGATGTGAGCAGGCACTGTTTGTCTTAATGGCTCCACCAACCTCACCCCACAAAGAATCTGTTTTCAAACAGACAAAAACTCATTAGCTGTTTTACTGGCTTGTTGATGCACACTGATGGCTCACTTATTTCTGAATCCAAAGCGTGTTTCTGGAAAAGCTTTCAACTGTAGGGAACTGTGGCATTTCAATACAGTGAAATATTTTTAGGGGGTTATTTTCTTCTCATAAATAATGATAATCTGCCTTTGCACATTCTGAAAAGATAAAGGGTGGCAGGGAGGCTTGGCTGTGATGGAGAGATCAGCAAGACTTTTGTCCTGGGGTGTCAAGTGCAGGGGTCACTACCATTTACATATATGTGTGTGTGAGCCTTCCAGTACCTAAAGAGGGGCTACAAGAAAGCTGGGGGAGACTTTTTATGAGGGTAGGGAGTGACAGGACAAGGGGTAACGTGTTTAAATGGAAAGAGGGAGATTGAGATTGGACATCAGGAAGGAATTCTTCCCAGAGAGGGAGGGAAGCTGGGGATGCCCAAGTATCCAAGGGGAAGTATCCAAGGCCAGGCTGGATGAGGCTTGGAGCAACCTGGTCTAGTGGAAGGTGTCCCTGCCCATGGCACGGGGTGGGCCTGCAGGGGCTTTGAGATCCTTTCCAACCCAAACCTTTCTATGGTTTGCACGACAGCCCAGCGATTGGCAGAGTGGATCCTTTCTATGGTTTGCATGACAGCCCAGCGATTGGCAGAGTGGATTTTGAACGGGGCAAGCAGCAGCAGAAAGCAGTGTCTCAGATCCAGCCAGCTGACCTGCTATTGCCCACCACAGAGCTCTGGCTCCAGCAGAGAGAGTACTGGAAAGAAAACTGTTGAAACACTTGTTAAGGAAGCTATGGCTTATCTGGAACATCTGTCCCTGCATAAATTATGTCTGTTGACTTTATAACATCCGAGAGTGATGGTTAACAAAAAAAAAAAAAAAAAAAAGGAAAGGGATTGGTATTTTAAATAACTCTTCTGGGACAGACACATGGAGAGGATGCAGAGGTGCAGGAGGAAGGACAGCAATTCGCCCACCTCACTTTCGATGACAAGGGTGGGAACCACTCCCTCTGAGCTCATATCCCAGGCTCCCTTTATAGCCGCTGAGGAAAAACAGGCACTTTTAAGGCATGATTCATGTGCCCTGTTTACGTGTCTACTTTAGGAGGAGATAAATCATGCCTGGCACTCCAGTCAACACAACAACAGCTCTAGTAAACTAAACACTGCCAGTGCCTGGACACCAACTGGGACTTCTCCTTAGCATTAGACTCTTCTCACCTTCCGCATATCCAGCAGCATATCAGGGATGGTGATTATCCTCCTGCTGACCCATGCCCAGGAACAGTCTAGAAAGCCTGAGCCAAAGGTATGCCAGGGACGGGGCAGACCACCTCTCTGGTGCCCGCTCAGGGGCAGGGGGGTTTCCCAGCAATAACTCATTCACTAACGAACAGAGATACCGTCTATTTTAAGCAGCTCTCCGCTGGCGCTGAAGAGAGCCCAAGGTGACTAGTTCCAGTGGAGACATCTGCATCTAGTCAGCCAAATCCTTTCTAAATGTTATTTTAAAAGGCTGCTGGCAATTTATACTTGTCTGATTTTTTTTTTTTTCCCAAAGCACAGTAAGAACTGTGAAGACAAGTGTGAAAGCAAACAGAGGAAAATAATACATGCACGCAGACACAGAGATACACACATTCCCCTGTGGACTCTGCGTTTCGTACCCCCAAAAGTACTTTTAGATGCATTGCTTGTAAAAGCATCAGGCCAGATTACCCAGAGAAATTTATTCTGATTTCCAAGGGAGCTTTAAGACCCATTTTTTAGAAAAGCTTTGTCTCAGCACCTCTGTAAGATTTGAAACAGTCATTAGAATGCAACAAGCCCCGTTGAGGGATCCCTGGTTGTGTTTTCCCAAGATCATGGCGTTCAGTGAGCTGAGTTTGTTTTAAGTCACAGATGCTCCAGGTGCAAGGAGGCTGAGCAGCCTGTCCCAGCACTGCACAACTATGCTGTTCCACAGCCCAGGATGATAAACCCATCATAGGGTTGGCTCCATCCTGGCTATGCCACACCAGGGGCGCTGTCATCCTTTCTCATTCCACACCATAGACATGCCCAGGGGAGCCAAGACCCCCTCCACAACCCCCACCAAGACCATCAATGCTTGTGCAGCTGCAGTCAGAAAAGACCTACATTCCATTCTGATGCAGAAAGAGGATGCAGTTGGACTAGATGGCCTTTAAAGGTCCCTTGAGTCCATCCCAATCAAGAGGGATGCAGACAGCGCCCCCAAAAGTCCGGCTGTACTGATGCCTGGACACTGTTACACCACACGTTGATACCAGGACAAACAAGCGTAATGAGCAAGAATACCCTTAGGCTGGAAATTAGAAGGGGAGCTCACAGGAAATGTGCAAAGTTCCTGAAGAGCCTTCCAGTCACAAGTCATGGAGATGAAAAAGCCTAAAATAGGCTAAAATAAAAGCCTAAAATAGAGTGTGATTGCTTTGTAACAGGTGAAATGCCTGGGTAGCCAGTGGCCAAGCAAAATCCCAAAATTCTTTCTGTACCAAATTTGCTCTTATTTCAGGATTAGTTACTATCCTATTATAGAATCATAGAATGGTTTGGGTTGGAATGGACCTTTAATGGTCATCTACTTCAACTCCATCCTCTTTCTTTCTGCATCAGAAGAGACTGTAGGTCTCTTTTTACTGCGGCTGCACAGGGAGTGGAGGCTTTGGTCAGACAGTTTGTGTGCACATCATCCTTCCTCTGAATTCAGGGTGGGAGTTTGGGGGAGCCTGTGAAGGGATTGAACCCAGAAGGGTTTCCCATCCCACCTGCTCACATGTGGACAGACACCGGCATACACAGGTCAGAGTGCTCAGCCTTAGAATGATAGAACCTTTTAGGTTGGAAAAGACCTTTAAGGTCATCAAGTCCAACCATTAACCTGACTAATACCACCACTAAACCACCTAATACCACCAGTAAGCCAGGTGTGCACGTGCACACATGCACCAGCACAGATGCACGCAGACATTTGGCACTGCATGTACCCAGGAGCACGGGGACCAGCTCCCAGGGGGCATATTCAGCTGGGGATGGGAGCCAGGATGTAGCCAGCACTGTGATCCCACAACCTGGATATTTCCGTGGCTCTAGCTGCTCCTTTAGCTGTGTCAGTAAAAAAGTCTTCATGCACCTCCTTTTTGTGAGAGAGATGGTTGGGGAGCTCCAGGTGACCCTGCGTATGCTGAGTGCCCACAACCATTATTACTACCTTGCAAACAAGAGCAATGAGCAAGAGGATGGGACTCCAGCTCAGACTGAGCTGAGCTGAGCTGACTGAGATAAAGCTGGATCATTTCTACAAGTTTCTGCTCAAGAAATTACAGACTCCTTCTCCCCCATTAACATTTTAGACTAGAATAGATTGTTTTAGGTTTTGTTGAGAATTTTTGCTCAGTGTTTTTATTTTATGTGTCTGAAGCTGGAAACTGAACCCCTTTTGACCTGCCTGCTTGATTTCTGAGCAGATCCAGGATTTCACTGTTCACATTTCCGTTAAGCATCAACACAGACGGACATGGATGAAATACTTTTAAACAGCTCTGGTACTGATGAAGGGAAGACTAAAGATACTTTCCCATGCTGTTTTGGGGAAAATATGAGTATTTGCATGCACCTTGACTGACGCAGAGTAATTTAAGGCTTAATCTTGATTTCAGGGGCAGGGTTGGACCTAGAACTTTAGACCATTGACCTATCATTGTGAAAAAAAGGTACCAGACCTTTCTTTAGGGCCTCAAGAGACGCTGAGATTCATTGCTGTATCTGAACACCTCTTGGATGTCTCATTGTCTTGGGATATTGTGATGCAGACAGGTTGGGATGGGGAATTTTAGCTGAATTTGTTCACATTTAGAGTCTCACCCTCAATCAGTTATGTGTTTCTTCTTGTGCTGATTTCTCTATTAATTTATTCCTTCCAGTGTAGTTCAGCCTCTCTTGCCTGGGTGTTGCTTATGTTGGTAATTAGTCATTTCCCCATTTAGAGTACCTAAAGCATTGAGTCATACCAAACTCAGCTCAGCCACCGTTCTGCTCTGGGCTATGAGATGCAACCAGTTGGCCAACTGTCAGTCATGGTGGCCTTGATGCTTGGGAATGGCCAGGTCCAGCAGTGAAGTTACAGCCATGGTGGTCCTTCTCCCCACCATGTCGTGACATGGAAACACCACTCTGCCCTCATTTTGGAGGCTCTGCTAGGTGGAAGAGGAGAGAGGAAAGCAATCTGCTTCTTCACTAATTGTTTTCTTTTTCACACTCAGCACTGCTGTTCTGTTGATCAAAAGACTGTCTTTGGTCACTGTGATTAAAAGGGTTTGCTGATCTCAAGGGACTGCTAAACCCCAGTGAGACACAGAAGCAACAGAAGAAACTGGAATCTAACAGGCGGTTGGAATAATCATTTACCAGCATTTCACATCAGAGAATCGCGCAGCACATTACTATCCTAACCACTAATTAAAATTGCAAGCACCCCGCTGAGGTGGCAAGATGCATTGTAGCAGCTGGTCAGAACATTTCCTTCAGCATTTTTTATTCCCAATGGAAAATGGCTTCTCGATGAAATGGAAATGTTCACTGAAAAGCTTTTTTCATGGGGAAAAAATACTACTTTTTTATTTTTCTTTTTTTCTGAAAAGCATGAAATCTTTCTTCTCCCTTCACAGAGAGTGAAAAATTAAGCCTAGGAAAAAATCAGCTCTTCAGGGCAAATAGATTTGTCCAATATTTGTATGTATATATTTATTTTTTGTAATGAAAACCTACAAGACTACAAAGAAACAGCAATATTGTTGATGGTGCCAATTTCTTTTGTTGAAGAACTAATTGCCCTTCAGCTAGCCCTGTGCTTCTTATAGCCAAAAACCACAGCCCCACCAGCAAGGGAAAAGAAAGGAAGACTCCAGAGTCCTGGCAACAAGTCCTGTGTGTGTTAAAGCATTTTACCTAGATCCAAACCAGTGATTCCCTATGAACTGCCCTTGCAGGTCTTAGGAATGACATAATACTTTGGCAGCCTGTTGATTGGGTTTTCTCTTGGGAATTTCTAAATTTGCCGTCTTGTACTGCTGAGAATTGCTGCTGAATGTGAAAGAACATGCCAATGGTAATTTTGTTATTGACATATTGATATTGTGTAGAAAAGAGACGGAGGATTCAAAGAATATGAGAAACACTCAGCACAGGATTCGTGTAGACACCCCACAGTGTAGGAATCTTTCTGGATCCTTATAGATAGTGACAGAACAAGGGGCATTGGCTTTAAACTGAAAGTCAGTAGATTTAGATAAGTAAGGGAAAAGAGTCTTCCTGGAGAGGGTAGTGAGGCATTGACACATTTTGCCCAGAGAAGCTGTAGATGCCCCATCCCTGGAAGTGTTCAAGGCCAGGCTGGATGAGGCTTGGAGCAACCTGGTCTAGTGGAAGGTGTTCCTGCCCATGGAAGGAGGTTTGGAACTTGATGGTCTTTAAAGTCTCTTCCAAACTAAACCATCCTGTGATTCTCTGATCTTGTTCATGCTGTCAATGTATGTGAGGCACTATTTAGGTTCACCTGAAAGCAGACATTTAAAACAGAATTGATCAATCATGGCCTAAAATGTCCGTTTCTCCTCGTTGACTATAAAGGGAATGCAGAGCTTGAACACAGATAATTGGAGCTGTAGATGCTCAAAGTAACATGATGTGAACCCTCTGTCATGTCCTAGGAAGACCTTTCATCTGATAATCTACCTTACCCCACTTCTTGTGCTTTTCATGGAGACCTGCCAAATTCTGATTTTGCCTCTGTTTATGGTTAGTCTGGAACACCACCGTCCACTGAAATCAGTCACTTGGGTCACAGATGGGTCAAATGAGCATTGACTCATGGAGCAAAGGCATCACACAATCTTCGACCAGGGATGAGAACAGACACACCTATGAGGAAAAGGTGCCCAGAGACATCTGGTTTGTGTCTCATAGCAAAAGATCAAGCAGAGACATGTTTTGTGTCTCATAGCAAAAGATCAAGGGGATTTTCTGAGCAAATTCAACAGGAAGACAAAATAAGACATCGAGAAACCTTCAGAGGTTTACCAGACTAAGGAATTTGTTGTTACAAGAGAGATATGGAAACCAAGAGCTGCAGTCACATCCAGGGGACTGGACATTTGAAGAGCAAATATTTCCAGGCTTACAACTACAAAACTGAGATGGAGGGAGGGGGAAGGGAATTAGGACTGGAGGGAATTTGTAACCTCAGCCTGCAAGTTTCTAATGATGAGGGGTCGGTAACCACCTCTTAAAAATGGCTATCCCAGAATGTCATTCCCCTCTCAGCTTTCCCAAAGCATCTGCAGGTGGCTTCCAGTCTTACCTGCTCTTCAGTGACTTCCACACTCTTGGCAGTCCTGGTTGACCTTGCCGTAGTGCAAGGCTGAAAGGTTCCTGGGTTAGAAAGGGTCCGTCACACCCAGCCTGTTCCCCTGCTCCAGCCCATGTGGGTAGACTTCTGTCAAATTGCAAAAAATTACAAAAAAATTCCCAGAGCATGGAGAAGAGACTTTCTCTGTCCCGCCAAGGACAGCGAGCCAGGCAACTGTCTGACTGTCACAAATCATTACTGCCAAATCAACAGCGTTGCGTTTTAGTCCAATGAAGAATGGTACACAAGCCCAGGCATTACTGAGCCCCTGACTTAGGGTGCTGTTCGATGAAAATAGGCCTGACGGCTCAGTGCCTGCATCCACAGGAGGGTGGTGTGAGCATGGCAACATCCCAGGGGAGAACCAGTGTGTTGGAGCTGCAGCGGGGCTGGGGAATAGGGTGGGAAAACCCAGGAGGGCAAGACATGTTGAGGCCATAATATGTTTTTCCTGTATGACCTATTTTAACTCTATTTTCTGCCACCCTGTCAGCCTGTTTGCAGGACCCCCGAGGGGGTGCAGATTGAGTCACTACATCCTTGTCCACACTAGCCCAGAGTGAGTAAATGCTGTGGGTCTCACTCAGGTGAGGGAGAGTCTAGCGGCAGGGGAAGAAACAGACTCCTTGGAAGGAAAATAATCAGTGTCTGTTGGAAGCAGGAGCCTGAGCCACATTTGCAGGGAAAGTTAAGCCTGCACCCAGCCATCACCCGTGGTTTTACCCATGTACACAGAAAGAGAGGGATGTTTTTATTTACCCCAAGCCCTTTTCAAGGGAAGAGATCTTTGGAAAAGCCAGGAGCATTTTTCTGCAGTGTATGGGGCACAGGCTAGATCCTTATATGCTGTAGGCTGTTCTGCTGGAAGATATCCCAGGAGGGCTCCACATAGACACGGCATAGACATTTTGAGCTGGAACTGCAGTGGGGTTGACATCCAGGCAAAGCCTGGGAATATATTATCACTTAAAGGCTTATCTTCACTCCGTGATGTAGAAAGAGCCATAGGAGACACCAGAAACACTTCTATCCCACCCACTTTATTACTGGCCTCAATCTGGGCTCACCAGAAGTTGCTGAACAAGCTGGGTTGTTTTTTCTTTTCTGATACAGTTGTTATGGAGCGATTCTTTAGATCATGGAATGGTTGGGGTTGGAAGGGACCTTAAAGCCCACCCAGTCCCACCCCCTGCCATGGGCAGGGACACCTTCCACTAGACCAGGTTGCTCTAAGCCTCATCCAGCCTGGCCTTGGACACTCCCAGGGATGGGGCATCCATCCACACTGGGCAACCTGTCCCAGTGCTCCCACCCTCTCTGGGAAGAATTCCTTCCTTATATCTAAATAGATAGGACAAGACCCTGTGTCCTTCAGAGCACAGGATTTGTTGAATGTCTTTGTTTTGTTCCCAGCCATTGGATGCGTGTGGGATTAAGCAGGGGCATATTGTTTAACCTGAGCCCAGACCAACACACAGAGTACAGCTGCTGTGCTGGATGCTGCTGCAGAGGTTTGTTACGTTCCTGGTCTGATCGCTAGTCGCTGTCAACATGACAAGCTTTTCCTGGCATTACTTCCAATTTGCTATGGAGAAAACACACTTTCAAAATAAAAACAGGTGTTTGGGTTGGTTTATTTTTTTGTTGTTGTTGCTAGTAGAAACTACCTTGATTCTTTTACTGTCACAGTGATCTGACTTAATATAATGGACACAGATGTCACAGTCAAGAGAAAACGGGTTTTCCTGGAAAGCTTAGTCACAAGAGCGTGCTCTGCTCTCCAGGAACAGCATCTTGATGGTGTCAGCTCCCTCTGGCACAACAGCTTTGGGACCTGTAGGGCTGTGACTGCCTGAGTGGCTGTATTTTGCTGCACTGATTCACAGCAAGCTGGACCAGCCCATCGCTGTCTTCTCCAGCGAGTGGTTATCCACATGTGAAGGGCATCAGCCCAGTGTCATGGACTGGCTGGATATTTGAAAAGTCCTGGGAAAGCATCAAGGCTCCCAGGCACATGGGGAAAAATTTCCTTCAGGAAAAAAAGTTGAAGTCTGCCAAAATCTGAACGTGGGCTGGAATGTTTCCCGTATTCCTGCAAGGCTTTTCTCCCACCATCCCAGGACTAGGACCCAGAATGGATTCATAGTCCCAGGACCTCCTTGAGTCTCAAGGAAATCTGTTTCCAACTCTCTGTCTTCAGGTCCCAGATACCTGAGAGACATGCTGAGATGATTTTCTTTGTTGGCTCTGTCTTTTTTGCTTGGTACCTTTGCTCCCAAGGATGCTCACAGGCGATATTGTCATGTATAGTGATAGGCAGTCTGGGCAAAGCTCTGGTGCACACAGTAATTTCAGTATGATATTTCCCTTTCCATTACAGCAGATGGTATTTGTGGTCCATCTTTGGCAGAAGATGAGATACAGACTTGCTAATTATCATAAAGCCTTCAGGAATCTAAAATAAAATAATAAAGTAAATTAAACAAAAAAATCTAAACAGAAATAAAATGTTTTGAGTGCACAGGAATTAAGGGATTTGCCTAAGGCCATAAAAGAAGGCAGTGTCAGAGAAGCAATTTTACCCCTGCTGTACAAGTGAGGAAAAGAGGGGAGCATAACAAGGAATAGAAACCACGTTTCTGGTGGTCTTATGTAGGATGGTTCTCAATCAAGGGGCCTAATTCACCCAATGTGCATCTGCCCTGATTCACCCCTCAGTAGCAGCAGTGAAGGGACATGGGGCCAGTGCACTGCGATGGCACAGGGGTTGCCCCCTCCCCATGAGCCTCCTCCCTCATCCCACGCTGTCCACAAATCTTCCTGTGGACAGTGATGTGGACATCCCATGGATGATGTATTACAGCAGCAAAAGCCGGGAAGACCTGAGAGTGCCTCTAATGTGATCCCGAAGAGGAGCCAACTCCTTGTGTACTCGGCTCCGCTTTCCTGGCACTGGCTGAGGAATGCTGGCACGCCAGCTCCTCCTGAGCTATTAGCAGTGCTGGGAGCTCCAGGGCTGCAGAGAATACGTGCACTGTGTTGCAGCCCTCCTGGAGATCCCACCAGGCCACGCTCTACGCAGAGCTCCACCGCATTGGGCAGAGCTCCGGGTTACGGTCCTGGGGTTGGGAGGGGTTCTGACAGGCCACAAATTCAGGTTCTCCCCCAATTCTTGCCAACCTCACCCCCATTCACCTCCCCTTCCCGCTCTGTAGGTTTGTTTGCACTTGCCTACGTGCAGCTGAGAAGTTCAGACTAGTGTGGAGGGCCGGCCACCCCAAGCACCCACAGTAATTCACATGTCCCCTCCTGCCAGGAGTCTGTAACTTGTACTGACTCTCCCCAAAGCCATTTAGATACTGGGGCTGGATCCACAACACTATTTAGTCTCTCAGCACTCATCTAGGTACCTGCAGATCTCAGTTGCACTGTGGCTCTGAACCTGTATCTTGCTGTAAGAACTCAAAGTGAAGTCTCCAGGTAGCAAAGATATTTTCAACAGAGACCAAACCAGCCCAGCACAGACTCTCTCTTTCATATATTCCTGCTTTTGGACCCTGCAGTTCTGATTTCAGCCCTGGAGAAACAATGACTGAGACCCAGTGACTACATCTTTAAGTTATCTATAAATTGGGAAGGTTCCTGGCTCTGGCTACATGACTATCTCAGATATTAAATGCTGAGCACAGTTCCTTGGATGTTTTTCACCTGGTGAAAGAGCCCTCTCCATAGCTCAGAGTCACTGTGCATCAGGTATCATTCCCACGTGACAGTTTGGATGCAGCCACCCTCTTTGAGAAGGATGCAAGAGTTTGACAGCGAGGAAGGGACACCTTCCATAGCCCAGGTTGCTCCAAGCTTCATCCAGCCTGGCCTTGGACACTCCCAGGGATGTGGCATCCACAGCTTCTCTGGGCAACCTGTCCCAGTGCTCCCCACCCTCTCCAGGAAGAATTCCTTCCTGATGTCTCATCTCCATCTCCCTCTTTCCATTTAAATCCGTCACCCCTTGTCCTGTCACTCCCTGCCCTTGTCAGAAGTCCTCCACAGCTTTCTTATAGTCCCCCAGGCACTGGAAGGGGCTCTAAGGTCTCCCTGAAGCCTTCCCTTCTCCAGGCAGAACCCCCCCACTCCACCAGCCTGTCCCCATGTCTCCCTGGCCTCCTCTGGACTTGCTCCAGCAGCTCCGTGTCCTTCTGCTGTTGGCAGCCCCAGAGCTGGAGGCAGAACTGCAGGGGGGGGTCTCCGCAGAGCAGAGCAAAGGGGGAGAAACCCCTCCCTCAACTGGCTGGCCACACTGCTCTGGATACAGCCCATATCCCATGCAGAATTACTCCTATAGGCCCACAGCATCTTTCCTAAGTTTTGAGTCTCTACCACTTGGCTGGAAGGACACCTTCTGCTCTGGGCAATGTCCATAACCAACATCCTTCCTGTGGCTGCAGAGATGCTCAGACACAGTTGGACAGCCAACAGCCCGCGCAGACAAACAGGCCTTATTTGGGTGATACCTAGCTCAGGAGGTGATCCCTCACACCCAGGAAATGCTTATTTCTCTGCACTGACCTCTAAGCTTAGGTGATATGAATCCCACTTACATGCATTTCTGGACACAGGATAGTCACAGCAGCCTGTCCCCCACCATGGCAGCTACCCCCACTGAGGGACTATTTTCCCAATCAAACCCATGCTGGCATCTGTCCTTGCTGTGCCCTAACCCCATGTTGCCATCTGTCACTTGTGCCCAACCTCAGCTACTGGACACACTGTTCAGCATGTCCCACGCAGGCGGGTACGTGGCGGTGCATCCCAAAGGGAACAGATATTGCTGCTGAGCTGGGAGCTATCTGAGCCACTGAGTTTTCTCTGCCTTCGGCTGTGGCTGCTGGCACACTCAGTGCAGAGGGGGAGATGGCATTCAGCCCACACCTGCCTGGCCCATAGCCTTGGCACAGTGTGCCCAGGGCATGAATTCCTCGTCTCCCTGCGGTCCGTATGCGGTAGCATCCCACCAGCAGACGTGACCTGGCATGAGTAAATCCCAAATCCTAGTACTGCAGCAGTGGGCTGAGGGATGTGGGATTGACTATTTGCAGCAGAAACATCTCAGGAGCATCCCCCACGCCCCTTTATGAACATCAAAGATGGGAAGAATGAATTTAGCTTCCAGCTGACTTCTTCCACAGATCGGAGAGAACGGAGGGGTGCACTGAGCCAGCTCAGTGTTGTGTCTCTGTTACATCTCTGTGTGTCCCTGGCAGGGGAATTGCCGGGTCTGGAGGCTGGATGCATCTGGATGTCTGGCACTGAGAGAGCAGAATGTACACAGGGCTCTGGAAAGGAGTAGGTTAGCATGACCTAAAGGCTTTGTGGTGTCCCAGGTCTCCAAGCTGCAGCAGGGAAGATGTGCCAAGGCTTTGCCTCCCTCGCAAAATTCATGAGCTGCATGGGGCCACGGTGTGATCTTGTGCTTGCTCACTGATCAGGGCTCAGCAGGCTGCTGGAGGATGAAGAGTTGATGTTCTGGAAGTAGAAAAAGGACAAAAAAGAAATCAATCACTGCATGGCCTGGAGCAGCTGCGTTGGAAATTCAAGCAAGCCTTCAAGCAACAAGGCTGATGATTTGCCAATGTGAAGGCTGCAGAGCACCAATTCGGGCTGCAGGATGTTTCCTCATTCCCGTTGTAAGCAGAGCTCTCCCTGGCACCAAGGGAGAGAGCTCAATGCTTCTGCATCGTGTAACTGCTCATTGTAGCAGTCTGCTCTGAAATCTGTCTTTTCTTCCCCTCCCACCACTCCCTCTCCCGGTGAGAAATAAAGACACAAAAAAGTTAGAGGTAGTCAGAACCAATAAGGAAAGGAAAGGTGAGAAGGTTTGCTTCACCTGCGGGAAACTGAGGCAGAAGGGCTGTCACCTACATCTACTTTTCAAACTCCCAGATGTAGTTACTTAGAAAGCTTAGATTTGCAAAGGTATGTAGGTACCTGAACATCTGAGTTCAACACCAAATTATTAAGGCAAGATCACTCTGAACTCCCAGCTGAGGCTGTTTTGCCTCTTGGCCAATGCTCTGCCCTGCGGGTGCTGAGTTGTGACTGAACCAGGGAGCTGAAGCTGTGGCTGTGGGGTTGTGCTGATGAGAGTTGCTGCCAGGATCTGTCTGACACTGCATATGCTCCCCAGTCCCCGACCTACTCCTTTTAATTGCCCTTATGGGCTACCTGAACTTGGAGTCACCTCCACATCTTGGCTCCCTTTTGGCTGGCAGTATTGGGCCATTCTAGGCTTAAGAATTATGAGGAATGTGACACGACTGCAAGGGCAGCTGGGATATAAGGGGATTCAGATGATGAAGCGGGGATGTCCTCAGTGTAAAACGGAGATGTAGTCCATGAAGTCAGTGGAGCTTAGAGCATGACACACTTCATTTTACAGCCTGGCATTGCTCTCTCCATCACTCTACCGCTTTTGTTTAGCTCAAACCCCCTACTTCCTAGATGTTCCTCAGCTCTGCTTCAAGCGTTTCAGTGGTCCAAGGGTGATGCTCTGGTTTAGGCATGCCAAGGATGATGCTACACAAAAGCATCTCCAGCTGGGCCTTTCCCTTCCTTTGAGGAATCCTCATACGTCTCTGAAATAACCATTCAATCTCATCAGCGAATGGAAATCTCACAGGGTAAGAAAATCAGTGGCAAGTCCAAAGCCTGAGAGTGAGGATCCTGTACAGCAGAGCTGGAAATGTCTTCTCCAGATGGGATTGACTGACAACCTCAGGGCTGATAAACCTATACAGGGCCATTCACCCCACATCCAGAGTCTTAGGTCCTTTGCTAACAGAGGTTGCTTCCTAGCTGCTTTACATGCATGTGGTTGCACCAAGAAAGGCAATCTGATCTTTTATGTATCGCTAGGGAGATGCTGGAGTGACATCCCAACAGGATTGCTTCCCAACTCTGGGAATCCATAAAAGCCAGAGGCAGCTGATAGATCACTTTCTGGCCTCCACCTGAAAGCCAAGCCCAGCGGCCATCAACAGCTGGGCCTTGAAATGCCTGACCGTGAGCTTGTTTGACAAATGTTTTCAAAAAGAGAGGACTTTGTGTTGTCAGAGCTGGTTTTCAAGCAGGACCTGACCTCACTGCTAAAATAGCCCCCTGGCTAGGATCACGCATGCCAGAGAGGATGCTCCGGTTGGCATCTGACTGCTCAGCTGGCCTTGGGGACTCAGCGGCTGTTGTTAGGATCGCTGCAAATCGGGATTGACACTGCGGACAGGGTGTTGTGGGTGACAGCAGCCTCCAATCTCTCCCCCATGCTTCACAAGTATTTCCTCAGACTCTGCTCATACTTTAGCAAAAAGCATAGCGCTTTGGGCTTTCTGCTGCTGATGGTGGGTACTAGCCACCCCATTTCCCGCTGGGACTGGTCCAAAGTCACAGTGTTTCCTGTGACAAGGACAAGGACATTTATTTTGGAAATTTGAATTGCTTTTCCTGAAGAGACAAATCCTTTGGTATTAGTTTCCTGCACACGGAGCAGGGAGCCACCCTTGCTGGGGTCTCAGGTCATGCAGCTGGGTCATCACAGGAGAAGGGGGGGACTAGCAGTTAAGAGCCCTGGTCAGGGGTAGAGGTCTTAGGCACCAGATTTTCTGGGATGTTGACTTTTTTTTCCCTCCCCTCCCATAACCTGCCTGCAAATCCTACATCTTGGGTAGCTGTAATCATTGGGGTTTGGTCAAGATCACAGAAAAATGCTTTAGTGCCTGAGCTATTGCTTCAGAGAGCATGCAGGGCTTTTCTACCCCTAGGATTTACCAATGTAGTAAAGAAAACAGGCTATTGCCTCTGCTTATCTCCTTTCACTGCAGTACAGACAGCTCTGAAGGACCAGTAACAGCAGTATGTCCCTGACCATCAGTACTTTTGAGCCCAGGGGAGTGCAGCTCCCAGCCCCACACCCCCATGGCACTCTCTGTTCCCCATAGCATTATATCCCTCAACACTGGAATCCAGCTTGATCGGTCCCAGGTGCCAGTCAGCTAGGACCTGCTGAAACTGGGGACAAGGGGTTATTTTGGTTTTGGGCTGCATTTCTTACTTCAAGCCAGGAGGACCAGCCCCACTGTCAGAGTAGTGTTCTCCTCCCTACTCCCACACCCCAAAACCATCCAGCATTATTTATTCAACAGAAGTTCTGAAGTACCTAACTGATCTGTAGGTAACAAATTGCCGCTCCCACACTCTGATTTCAGGCTGAATTCTGTTCAATTCTGTCAGGGCTTTGGCTTTCCTAACCTGAACTGGGATCTGATGTGACTTGCAGGAGATGCGTTAAATTTTTCAGGCTGAATTCATCCCAGTTTTCTTATACAGCCGGTGAAATCATAACCAATACAGCAAGCAGAGTCCAGAACATGATTCTTCTCATCCTGGTGTCAAAGTCCTAGTGCAGAGCAGAACAGCAGCTCCCTGAAATTGCTTCTTTCTTTCTTCTTCTTCTAAAGAGACCCTGAGTGTCAAGTTCTGAAGACACATCTGCATTTTAGATGCCTCAAGTTAGGTGAGATGTCACCAGCCCTTATCACCGTGTGCCTCAGTTCCAGCAGTTGGTGGCAGCAGGGGCACTGCTGTACCATAAACAAATGCAGAGCATCTCAGAGATGTTCTTCTCAAGACCTTTCCATCAGTCACTGGGCTCAAACTCTTATCCTGAAACACCAATTCTGGCTCATTCTTGGCAAAGAAGGGTGGCTGTGCCTTTGGGCACAGCTGGAGAGACAGAGCCGCCTGATACCAGGACTGTCCATATATCTTGCTGGAAACCCAGTGTGGTTTACTAGGCTTATCTGATTTTCTTACCTCTGCACTGCCTAGAAAAAATGGGATTCTTGTCAGTTTTGTGACAACTAATAGGAAGAATAACATTGTCCCTCTACAGCTGCACCTAAGGGGCATTTAATGATGCTATAGTCAACATTTTAATGACTATATGATAAGAAATATAGTAAAAGCTTGTTTTGGCTTGATTTGAAAGAAAAACAGATATTTGTATGTGTGGGGTTGGATGTGTATATGCAATATTTGTTATTTCTATGTTTGAATCTGTATTTTGTTTAATTTTGAGCATCTAAAGACTGCTGAGGCGTGACAGTGGCACACCTATGATTAGCAGTCATGGACCAAAGTCACCAGAATGTGTTTTGCTAGTATTACTACTTAATAATAGGTAATTAATTCTTACAACTTAATAGCAGGTGTTTACTTGTAGACCTTTCTCTTAATTGCTGTTTTAAATGGCTTTCAGTTAGACACTCCACTGGGAGTCTTTCATTCTTCAGCATTAATGGTATTGACCTGGTTTCAGACAAGCAGTGGTAGTTAGTTGTGAAATGGAGAGAATCCCATTTCTGTGTAGTTTGGAGTAAAGGCTGTTAGCATCCTCCTCCCAAGCACACTCCCACTGGGCATATTGTGCTTTATAACCCCCAGGTCTTTTGCTGCTGGTAAAAGAAATAAAAGTAAAAAGTACTCATTTTCTACATCTCTAATCTCATGATCTGATATAGGTCGTTCCTTCTCCTGCACTTCTTATCGGTATTTTGCACTGCGGGAGGATAACAAGGGAATATGTGTCAGAGTGCGTTAAGACAGATCTGTTTGCATCCCTGGCCCAGCTAACTGCAACCATCTGTCTTGTGGGAGGACAATTCTGAGTACTTGAGCAAAAGACTGAGCTCCAACTCCCTCATCCAGGGAGAGTATTCCTAGAAAGGCTTTAAAAAAATCAGCACCCGAAGCTTTGAGAACCAAGAGAGAAAACTGTAAAGGAGGAATTGGTTTTGAGAGGTGAAAGGGAACTGGGGAGAGAATGGGGAAGGAGTTGGGCTTTCCCATGAAGAATCAAGAAAAATATATCCCTTCTGTTGCTCTGTCCAAGTGATGTTACCTGTCACATAAGCAAAACAGATTTTCCTTAAACAATTTCAGGACCAGGGAGTGTGTGGAGTCAGTAAAGTCTGAAAGGTCTTAGCAATGTTTATTCAGGCTCCTGGGTCTGTACTCAGATCATCCTTGTGTCTGTGCTAGGAGCATGGGAAGGAGGAAAGATGTGTCCCTTTTCACAAGTGACCCCTTTCCATGGCCTTTTGGACTCTTGTTTTGTGAGACAAAATGAAATGGAAGAAGGAAAAGGAAAGGGCAGAAACCAAGTCTCATAGCTCTGATAGTTGTGAAACAATCACTGCAGACAGCAACCTATGAAACAAAAAAAATCCTACCAGCTTTCAAAGAATGAGGGAGAAAATGAGACAGAGGGAGCTGGGCCCACAAGCTGGGAAGGGGTGGGTCTTACAGCACACTTACATGTATCATCCCTTGAAGATGAGAGAAAGGTACTGCTGTGAGCCAAGACAGTTCTAAACACAATGTCAGAGTGACCTCTACTTTCTTTTATGGTCCTCCCAATATCTGAACCAGTGGGGCGCAGATACAGGGCTCCGTCATCAACAGTCAAGGGGACTCCAATCACAGTAGGGTCAGGCATTCACGTTCAGATGCCAAGCAGGCACCAAGGAGCAATCTTACATCTCTGGCAGCCCAGAGAGCACAGGCCTGCTTTTCTAGCTTGGGTTTAAGCCTGCTACCCTGCCTCGGTCTAGGCAGAGGGGACGGTCCTCAGTTTGGGTTGGTCTCAAGCTTGGACAGCCAACTGAGACGTTCAGGCTAGAGTTTGTCTTATCTCACATGAGACGCCTGAAGACATGAGGATGCCTCCAGCCATGCAAGTTCTCTGGACCCACTGTAGTCAGAGGGGAGATCTGGAAGTTTCAGGGTGTGATTCTTCTGAATATTTTGGACATTAGCTTTAGGTTGGGATTAGTCATTCCTGACTACAGTCACCCTGTTGCACAAGTGTGAAGTGTGATGTGTGTTATTTATGATCCAAGAATATAATTCAAATCAGTACCAATCATTGCTGAACTCTACACCAGCTTGATCTTCTAACCACAGAGAAGACCACCTCTGCTAGGGCAGTGCTGAGAAGTGGTTGGGGGAATTTTCCCCTTGCTTGGAAGGATCTTTTTCCATAGCTCAGCCTCTTGGGTTGCACCTCGTTTGCTCCAGAGGTGTAATGCAGGAAAGCAGGCAATCAGATGTTCTCCTAAAACTCCAGGTCCTGGATATGTACTATAAATGTAATTTGTCCTTGATAAATGATAAGTGCCAACTGTAAATCACAAGATCACTTAGTGAAGAGTCACTAGGATGCCAGGATGGCTAAGGAAGGAGAACCATATGGGTAATCAACTTTAAGAGTTTGTTAGTGACAAAGATGATAAAGGTCCTCTTCTATTGCTGTCATGGTATCACTCCATCCTAAAGAAATCTTTTGCCATACAGTCATAAATGTAGTGGGCATCCATGTTCAAAACAGTTCATTTCCTTTGGCATGAGTTATGATGAATCTGCAAGCTCTGCTTTGTCCAGGAAGATTTTCTTCCTAGTCTGCATGTGCTGCTTGAAGGATGAGGTTTCCCCAAGTCAAAGTGAGAGCAAATGGGACGGGAAGGGTATCAAGGAGACCAGCTCAGCCTAAACCGTTCCCCCCAAAAAAACAACAGGATGCAACATTCCCAAATTCTGCCCAGCATCTTTCTGTACCCACATTCTCTATTTCCATTCACTGGCATTTTTCTTATTACAGCAGTTATGGGAGACCCATGCTGAGAACCTGGACTCTATTATACGGTGGCAAAGAGGATGGATTTATGGTTGTGTCCTTCTCCTGGCAGGGCATCCAGGAACTGAGAAAGAGGAAGGCAAGCCCCTCAGAAGTCTGTAGACACCTCCTAGCCATTGGAGATCTGGGTCTGAGGGTAGGATGAAGAACAGGGACCAGCCAGCCTGGTGAGGGCAGCCGTGGGAAGGGCTGAGACAGCCCCAAAACACAGCGTGAGGTTATTCAGTTTTCTGTAGCTGCAGCGCAGGGTCCCTGAGCCTGGCTAGTCGGATCAGAGACTGTCTTGCTGTTTGGGAGCAGGCGGTGGTTTGGGTGATGTGGTCAAGGGATTAAAGCAAAACCACCAACTTCATTTACTCTCTGGGAGACTGGGAAAAGCAGGTAGAGGGCAAAGCAGCTTGCGCACTAACCTCTCAGTGCTTCCCCAGCTTGTGGCCAGAGTCCTGTTTCATGAGGATCCAACTGGCTCTTCCTTCCCCTTCACATCAACTCCTTTTCCCCCCACCCTCTTCTTCATCTGGGTGCTCCTTGGATCTCCTTCTCCATTCACCCTTCTGTCTTCACAGCCTATTGAACTGATTGTCTCATTCCAGTGTTTATAAGCTCAGTCTTCAAAGGAGTAAGACGTGAGTTAAGACATGAAAAAAAACCTCATGAGGTTGATTCTCAACCTGTGTGAGTGGGATAGAGTGAGGGACACATGCACTGCTTCCCATGGCAGGACAGCAATGCGGAGAGCTCAGCTCAGCACCCACCCACCCAAGCTCTCAAATCTGAATTCCTGCCGTCACTGCAGCATCACTACAGGTGATATTTGGCAGAAGGGGGAGAGCGAGATGGGTGCTTGACCATCACGGGGCACCGCAGGGCTCAGGGATAAGAACAGGTGCTCCTGCTAGGCTCACACCTAGTCCCACAGCAGGGGGGTAAGTCTGATGCTTAGCCTCCTGAGACATGAACTTTGCTCCTGTCGTACCCCCACCCCCATTTGCACACACTGAGCAAAGCGGCTGCAGCCAGCCGAGGGGGTGAGATATCAACCCCACTGCAGCAGCCCACAAGATGCAGACCCATCAGGCTTCAAATCTGCTTTCACCTGCCTGGACATGGCCAGTCCACGGGCCCAGGGTCTCCTGCTATGAAACAACCTTCCTCCCCCCATCCTCTTTACCACTCCCGTGTCCCAAGCAAACCACAACTCCAGAGCTTTTGCCATTAGCTGCTGGCAGTGGATCGTGCCTCTGCTGCTTTCGCTACTGCATCTCTGGCTGGGCCAGCTGGCACTTGGGCTTTATTTATTTTTAAATCTTTCCAGCATTAACCTGAAAGGAAATAGGTTTCAAACCACATTTTTTTCCCCTAATGCTGGAAATAATGCCTATTCAGTTAAATTAAATCCCTCAGGGCAGAAAAAGCACCACACCCTGCTCTCCCCCCAGTTAGCTCCCCTTTGCAACAAATTGCCCCCAGTAGATTTTTGTTGCTGTTGTTTCTTTATGGTTTTTATGCCAAGGCACTGACAATGTACAGGCAGGCAGAGGGTAAGAAGCATGGAGGTAGCAGGAAATTAAGAAAGGGAATTAGATTATTTGGGCAGTGGGCAAATCCAGCATTGCCCAAATTAGACGAGAATAAACACCGTTTATCTGTATTTACTCAGCTCTGTCTCCCCACAAGGGAGATGCTGTAAGCCATCACTTGAAGTATGAAGTGCCAGACGCTCACAGTCCAAGCATAAGTCCAGAGCTGCTTTTAGGGGATGAGGGATCTATGTTGCCTGAAATGTCAGCTTCCAGAGTCAAGTAGTGGGGTCACAACCTCCTTCTGAACCCAACGAGGAGTTTTGCTTGCCAGGGTGCATGTGCCCCGAGTGACTGCAAAAGCCAGCGTGCAAATCCAGCAGATCTCAAGCATACCTGTATTTCTTCTGTGAAATACAGCCAGTCGCAGGGCACAGTTAATCACCAGTTGAGCTGCAGCCTGGCAGATCCTACTTTGCTATAGGACTGGCAGCAGACCCAGTAACAGAGATTGCACAGGGTACACTTTGTCCAAGGCAGCACATACAAATCCCTGGTCCCTCCATACTTGCCAGGGTTCATCTGGACTTGAGTAAACCAGCCCCAGTGGCCAGGAGATGCAGGGCTTGTACAAGCATCCACTTGCAGAAGTGCAGGTGAAACAAAGAAGACAAACTAGATATCTAACTCAAACAAAACAATTGAGACAATCTGTCCTCTCCCATCTGAAGGAGGGAAATGCCATTTATAAAAAAACAGGGGTCAAGGTCTAAATCCTACACCAGCCCATGTTGCCATTCCACTGCTGACCAACCTCATGCAATGCCTTGTGTTCCCAACCACCTCCCCACCACCACCTCTTCCTGCTTCTGAGTGATTCCCCATCACCACAGCCAACTGACTGACCCAGGTTTGGTTCAGCCCATGCTGAAAGCTACATCAGCTCCTGACAAATCCGTGTTCCATGGCCTTATTTAGTTGTGCTACCCGTGTCTGCAGGCCTGGCATCAACACCCGATTGCCCTCGGTCCAGCATGATGCTCTGATCTCAGTAGAAGTATGCTCACGTGGGGCAGACACAGGTCTGGCCTTAGATTAGACTCTGATTAATCTCCTAACACGTATCTTAACTCCTACATAGTTTAGGAGAGGAGCTGCTCCATCAGCAAGGCCAAAATGAAGCTCTAATTTTGTATCATTCCCACTCATGCCCTCAGCTCAACTGCAGTCTCTGTTGCAGAAAAAGGACTTGATTTTTTATCTTGGTTTGGTGTTTCAGTTAGACCGTTCACCCAGCTCACCTCAGGCATTGTTAAAGGAAAACCTGAGAAAGGTTTTGTCACACACCCCAGAGGTGAGTATCTTTTGGGCTCTGTGTCTCCATCCCACCCCAGCCCATCTGGTTCACTCCTCCCAAAGGGACGGCACTGTCATCACCTTTCCAGAGGTGATGACCAAAATCAGGGCTGGGTTGGGGTCCGATCTGCATCACCACTTCCACCTATGACGCTGTTCCCACATCCTTGGGACCCACCTCCCTTTTTCCTCCATATCACCAGCACTGATGCATTCATTTTCACATTACCTTCTTGCTCATGCCCCCCCTCCTGCCTGCACCCCCTTTCTGCTTCACGCCAGTGATCACCTGGTCTACTGCTGCCCAAGATGGTGATCACCAGCAGTCCCTTGCCTTGGGCCCATCGGGCGGCTGGGATGCTCTCAACCCCGACCAAGGAATCTGTTTGCCTTCAGCTATTTTCTGAGCTGCTGCCAGGGAAGTTTTACAAAAAGGATAGTGTTATTTCTGAAAATGAGTCCCATAAACAAGGATGAATATGACCTCCCCGTTGAGATTTGGGGTTTACTTTAGTGGCTGGGAGATCAGCCAATGAAATGGAAATACCAGAAAACATTATCATAATTACCCCATGGCCTCCTCTGGGGGCAAGGGAAAGGGGAAAAAAAAGCTGAACCAAAACTGATTTAACAGCCTCTGGACATCATTGTCATTTCACCCTTCCCTGCTTGGCCTGCCTCCTGCTCTGCTTTTCTGCTTTCTGTGAACAAGGGGAAGAAAAACACCCAACTTTCCTAGATCTTTTCCCCAAAAGGAACATTTTTTTTCTGGCAAAAACCAGTGCTGGGAAACCGAGAGGTGACAAGCATTGAGAAAGAGTAGCAGATGGGGTTTGATTGCAAAACTGGGGAGGACCCTCCATCCCTTCCAGATGCACTTAGTCCACAACAGCAGGAGGGAAGGGCAAAGCTGTCCTTCTGCACCTACCTGTGTAGTGCCCAGTCTGCCTATATCCCCTGAGCTTGTACAAATTTGATGCCAAGTAAGCTCAGGGCAAGAATTTATGCTGAAGCAAGTTAGGGAGGGCTCTTGAAAAGGGATTTGCAGTCAGCTCTTTTAGAGTGACTAACTTCTGCCGGGGCACGATGACCTCATACTTCCAAATAGTTGGATCTGGGAGATGTACCTGTCTGTGACACTATTTCTGACTTCCCTCAGATGCTTCTCTTGCTCTCAGAGCTTGTGCCAGAAAAAGCTCTGCTCCTAAACTCCACAGATCTTCTCAGTGCTGTAAACACAACTAATTACTGCAGTCTCCAGCTGCCCAAAGGGAAATAAAAATCTGAAAAAATGTAAAACCCCCACAGCTGATCTGATCTATTTTAGGTGGTAGCTTGAGCTTGGAATGAATTTCAGCTTATCTCTGTATCTAAATAATTTCTGACTATAAATGGCAGGGACACTTTCCATAGACCAGGTTGCTCCAAGACTCATCCAGCCTGGCCTGGAACACTCCCAGGGTTGGGGCATCCACAGCTTCTCTGGACAACCTGTCTCAGTGCCTCCCCACCCTCTCCATGAGGAAATCCTTCCTGATGTCCCATCTCCATCTCCCTCTTTCTGTTTAAACCCGTTACACCTTGTCCTGTCACCTCAGGCCCTTGTAAAAAGTTCCCCCCCAGCTTCTTCGTAGGCCCCGGCCTACATCCTTACTGGATGTCCCCAGCAAGGCAGGTATTATGTTGGCAAGCACATATGATGTTTGTTCCTTTCTGTTGGCTAATAAGCATCTGCAGAAGGAGAGGGTGAGAGGTGTTGGGCTGCAAATGGCTCATGGCAGAGGGTCACAGTAAAAGACGAGCGAGATGCTGAATGTGCGAATTGTGGTGAGTTTTGGCTGCAGTTCTCACTTGATGAAGCACTTCTAGCAGCTCTTATCTACTTTTCTAGCACCTCTTATCCACTTTTTCACAGTCCTGAAGAGCAGCATGTGTGTAAATACACAAAGTAGATTGCATTGAGCATGTGAAACTGGACCATACCCTGAATGTACACCAATGCTCCTTAGTGCTCAGCAGGGCACAAGGTTTCTATAGCCTCAGAAAAAGAGGAACTATAGGTTTATATGAAAATAGCCATATTCAGCCAATCTTCTGTCCTAATTGACCATCCCCAGGAGCTGCCAGCTTAAGATGTTCAGAGAAAAAGAGAGCTCTTAGGGTTGTCATCTTCCAGCTTTTGGTGATCAGCAGTTTAAGGCATTCTTGCATCAGAAATTTACACCCAGGCTATTGTGTTTAACAGCTACTGATGGATTTCTCCTTTATTAATTTATCTAATTTTATTTTGAATCCACTGATGTGATTTGCTTACGTGCATTGTCCTGTTTCTTTTAGACCTTGTTCTCTTCATCTTGGGCCTCACAGGTCTCAAATTCCGCAGAACTGTGAATAATTACCCCTCTTCTTTCTGCAGCACCCATTATCTTACAGACACTTGTCATACCAGTTCCTCCAGACCCATCTGCCCCCCATCCCAAAGGATTTAAATCCACTCCAAAGCAGTAGCTGCTTCACCAGCAGTAGTTCCCACCTGTTATAAGGTCCTGCAGACCATACCTCAGCACTCTGAAAATGAAACCACTTATTTCGCTGCCTAGGGATATTCAGATTCCAAAAAGTTGGCATACACAACTGCTAATGATTTTAGCAAGGCCGTCCCACAGTATTTTCGGCTCAGGTGTTGAGATTATTTGTCAAAGAGAAAGTTTTGCCAAGCCAGATCAGATCCAAATATGTCTAATACCATGAGTGCATCTGTGTTGCAAAGCAAATGTTCCTGTGGATTTCTATTAACCTCCGACAGCCAGGATGAAAAGAAGAGTAGGGCAGCATTGTCTTAGGATCAGAGAAAAAAAAATCAGATTCATAGGAAAAAGTGCATTTGACAGGTCTAAAGTTGCTCTACAGTTTCCAGCTGTGGGTCTCTGCCCTGTCCTACCTACTGTCCCTTGGACCCAAGGCTGAGACATTTCAGAAATACATGTCCTAAACATATCTCTCAGCATTTACACCAGCTTGAATGGAGGGGATAGAATGGGGAGATTTTTTTTAAGGGTCTGGCAGGTGTTTTGAAGTTTAAGACTGGTAACCAGGGCTCAGGAAAGCTGAAAAGCCGAGTTGAGTTCCGAGCTCTGCCCCAGCCATTCTGCCCATCTCTGGGCACAGTGCTCCATGCCTCATTCTCCCTTTCTGGGAAGTAAAATTTCTTTTCTGTGCCTGGCCTGAAGACTGTACAACTCTCTGGCTGGGAGTGCCCTACTGTCAGAGCACAGCCGAAGGAGCCAAAGGACCAAGCGTGTGAGGGATGAATCACTTGAAATGCCTGAGATCAGATTCTACTCTGGACGCTCTAAAACCAGACTAACTCCTCTGGCTTTGGTGGAATCACTCAGGGTTTGTGCAGATATAACTGAGAGCAGGATTTGACCCAGAAGTTTATGTTTCCAATGAAAGAGTTGAAATGCAGGATGTTGCCTTAAATGTGGACAGGCCAAACATCTGGAAAGGAATGGCTTTGTTTTGCATTAACATTAATGCGGTTTTGAAACCATCTCCCCCCTTCTGAAGGATTTTTAGTGTGGATTTTTTCCAAGGACATGAAAAACTAACTTCTGTTTTACTCAGAATCTCCTTATCAGATCTAGCTATCCATCTGCATATCCATTACCCCACCAGCTGCCCAAACATCCACTGTTCTTCTCCATAGGAGCACACTAGTAAATTGAATCTGAGTTTACTTCTAAGCTGGATTTCATTAACCCTCATTATGTAATTTGCTTGAGGACTGATTGGCCTTCAGCTGGTTTATCTTTCCAAATTAACTTAAAATGAGTGAAGGAGCCTTAATTCTGAATGGCAGTGGTTTTGGGAAGTGCGACGAAATGTCCTAACCTCCATCCAGCCTGTGCTTCAGATGGACTGAGATGAGCAGCCACCTCCATAGGCAGGTTCTACAACCTGTCTACAGGTTCCCTTCTCATCTGCAGATCACTACTGGCTTCACGGCGTTTTGTATGCTTCCCTTTGCCCGCGTGTACTATGCGCTGAGGTTCAGGTCTGCTCCATTCATCGGGATGTGGAGCGCTACCCTAGGATTTGCACTACAGATTTACAGTGGCCAGTCTCACCAGTACAGTCAATATAAGTAAAAAAAAAAAAAAAAAAGGGAAAAAAGATTGCTTATATAAAACAGTACTCAGCTCTTCTTGCTTACATTAATCTTTTCTGAGTGCTAAGTTCTGTACAAATCCAGAGAGAAGCAACATCTGTTCGTGTTGCACTTATAATCTGATTAATCAAGACAGACAAACATTAGGGAAACAGAAGGAATGAGAAGAGCAGTGATTTATCTCAACTTCGCACATCATTTAATTCTTTCAACCTACTGCCTTACAAGCACCTTTAGGAGCCCTATGAGGTGTTGTACATGGCTCTTCCATGCTTTGAACGAGTTTTGGGGTGATCTTTTGGGTGAGGATACCTCCCAATCCTGACCTCACAGACACTCTTCTGCTATGACTAGCAGAATACCAAGGATGGACCCCAAACCTCAAAGGTTCCACAGAGGTGGTCAGATTCTGCGTGCATCAAACAGGGAGGCTTGCCAGCAGATGGACATAGTCCACAAATCTCCTCACCCCCTTCTATGCTGCAAATCACAGAGCACCTAGAAGGTACGATCTGCTTCACCCACTCAAATTCAGGGTAGAAAATGAATGTAGGAGGCGGCTACGTATACTGTTCTTTTACAGGGAAAAAGCAGGAAAGAACAGAGGTATTATCATCCCAATGTATCTGGGATGGGTATGCTGAAATTCCCTTCCAAATTGACCTGGATAAAGTTCCTCCTCACCTAAGACTTTATCTGGCATTGGGACTAGTCCTGGATGTCTGAGCAGGACACACGAGTGAAGAACCCAAGAGGCACATAAAAAAATTAAAGCAGCCATAGTGCATTAGATCAAAGCTCTGTGTACTGTAACAACCAAAGCATTCATAGAACAAGCCTTCGTCACGGCTGTACCCCCAGTTTCCCAAGGCCAGGCATGCCTGACAGGAACATGCCAGCTTCACGAACCAAGATGACTTTTTATGACCAGCAAGTGCCTTTCAGGGCTGAGTATCATCATAGAATCATAGAATGGTGTGGGTTGGAAGGGACCTTAAAGATCATCTAGTTCCAACCCCCCTGCCATGGGCAGGGACACCTTGCACTAGACCAGGTTGCTCAGAGCCACATCCAGCCTGGCCTTGAAGATATCCAGGTTTGGGGCATCCACAACATCTCTGGGCAACCTGTGCCAGTGCCTCACCACCCTCTCTGTGAAGAATTTCTTCCTGATATCTAATCTAACCCTCCCTGTTTTCAATTTGTACCCATTACCCCTTGTCCTATCACTACAGGCTCTTGTAAAAAGTCCTCTCCCAGCACCCTTGTAGCCCCCTTCAGATACTGGAAAGCTGCAATGAGGTCTCCTCGGAGCCTCCTCTTCTCCAGGCTGAACAAGCCCAATTCTTGCAGCCTTTCGTCATAGGAGAGGTGCTCCAGCCCTCTGATCATCTTCAGATACTCACTGATGAGTATCATCATGTGTCAGCAAGCAGACGAGGAGGGTAAACAGGCTCTGGGCAAAGCAGTCTCCTTGTCCCCTTCTTCTTGTCCCTTGAGCTCTGGAGACCTTACAGGAGGGGAAATCTAATCTTCCCAGGATGATGCTCACAGCCTTTTTTCCCTCAGTCCTTGTGGGGGCAGATGCTGTCAGCTCACAGCCCCGCCTAAGGCAGCCCCCTCTGCATGTGTTCTGGGATTTAGGTAGGATGTTTATAGAGCCTGATGCCACGTGGCTGAAGGCCTACACGCAGAGATGGGAGTACCACTGCACTGACGAGGGCAGGCTGCAATCCATAGAGAGAGCACCCCTTGGTACTTTTAACCCCTAACAGCATTTTGCAAGAGGAAAATATTAATTGATTTAAATCTGATGAAAGCGGAAGCTGCACTCGGCGCGGGCCGCAGGGATGGCAGCGGCTCCCGCCGCG
>NW_010268064.1:0-259 GCF_000690775.1 Eurypyga helias
GGAGGGGGCTGTGGGGCACTGCCAGGGGTCAGAGCCCCAGCCCCAGCAGAGGTGGGCACGGGGGCTGTGGGTCCCACATGGGCTCCAGCAGCAGCACCACTACTGCTACCACCATCACTGCCACCATCACTGCCACCACCGCCACCATCACCACCATCACTGCCACCACCACCGCCACCATCACCACCATCACTGCCACCACCATTGCCACCATTGCTGCTGTCACCACCGCTGCCACCACGACCACTGCCGCTGTCAA
>NW_010268064.1:366-629 GCF_000690775.1 Eurypyga helias
CCAGCAGCCCCAGTTAGCAACAGGACGCCTTTCCCTAAGGTGGGGACAATCCTTGCCCCAGAAGTCTGGGGCACTTGGCTGTTGGGTGAATTTCTCATGCCCCAGGCACTGTCGGCCTCGGCAGTTCGGTCACTTGGCTGGGGCCGGTGAGGGACCCAGGGAGCAGGGGGCATTTAGGGGCCTCCCGAAGATGCTCTGGGCACCCTCTGCCACTGAGGCCTCCCGCGCTGCTCCTGCATCCCGCTGGGCAATCCTGGCTGCCC
>NW_010268065.1:0-275 GCF_000690775.1 Eurypyga helias
GCCAGGAAGGGAGATGCTGGGCTCCCTCCTGCCCAGCCCTGAAGACCCACCAGTACCCCCAGCACCGACAGAGATTGGTTTTCTACCGTGCTTCGGGCAACCTGCATCTGGGAGATTTTGGCAACAGCTTGCCTGGAGTTTTTAGCAAAAACGAGTCGGTGTTGCTGCACCTCTGGAATGCCTTTGGAAACGCAACTGCCACAGATTTCTCTCATACTGGTATAAACTGGTGCGGCACTGGTGCAAGAGCTGCCGGGCCCCGCGGGACACTGCGG
>NW_010268065.1:304-614 GCF_000690775.1 Eurypyga helias
CTTTAAAACCCTGAGCAGCAAGAAGTCACTGTCTTTCCTCCCTCGCCTCGCTACTCCTGTCCCCAGGGATGTACAATGAGCTGTGGAATGCCCGTGGGACTGGAGCAGGCCGTGCCCTCCGTGGAGGGGAGCTGGATCGATGGTGTCTGGCTGCAGCACGGCACAGCGGGATGATACGGCGGTTATGCCACATTGCTGGGGGGCACAGGATGGGCAGGGGGGATGTGTGCCCTGGCACCATCCATCTCACTCATGCCCCAGTGCTGGAGGGTCTGCGTAGCACCCAGGGGAACATGGGAAGGCGACCCAA
>NW_010268065.1:673-1187 GCF_000690775.1 Eurypyga helias
GTCTGCAGGGACAGGAGACGCTGCTCTGGGGCAGCCACGCTCGATTCAGCCCTGGTGCTGGTTCTCCCAGTAGAGAGACCCAGCGGGACCCCTGCAACGCACCCAGACCCCCACCAGCAGCTGAGCTGCCCTGGGCGAGGTAGTGCTCCCCTCACCAGATGCCTTCCAGCGAGGGGGTCAGCGACAGCCTCTGTCCTGCTCCCTGCCCTTTCGCTCCCACACACAGAGCATCCCCTGCTCCACCTCATCCCCTCTCCGGGCACCGTCCGCTCCTCCTGCTCTCTCCATCCTGGAGCCCAGGGCAGGAGGGCTGGGGGGGGAGCTGGGCTGTGCCTCCCCCAGCAGCCAGGAGGGGTGATGGGTCCCAGCAGCCCCCAGTCCTCACCATTCTGCCCACATCATGCATGTGCAGTGGGGGTCTCCCTGCGCAGGGCACAACATGCATCCCCCCATATCCCCCCTTCCCGTGACGCCCTCCCTGGGCACCCAGTGCAGCGTGAGAGCAGTGAGCCCT
>NW_010268065.1:1251-1527 GCF_000690775.1 Eurypyga helias
GGCGAGCTGGGACAGCCCAGTGCTGCTGTTGCATGGGTTAGTGCCCGGTCCTGTGCCGTGTCAGTGCCGTACACGCAGCGGCGGTGAGCGAGGGAGTGGAGAGAAGCCATTAGTTTGTTAAATCAGAGAAAGAAGAAGTAGTGAGTTAAAAAGAGTGGGGAGAGGAGGTGTTAAAGTGCAGCCCGTCAGGAGAAGGGATCCTCGCTCGGAGCAAGCTGTTACCTTCCATCCTTCGGCTGCAACGGAGGCTCCGTTGGGCCACAAGTCTGCGAGCCC
>NW_010268065.1:1607-2071 GCF_000690775.1 Eurypyga helias
ACCTCGCCGCGGCGCGGGGGAGCGGGCAGCGGAAAGTGGATCGTAACGGAGCTTGGGAAGGAAAGGGGAGGCAGAACTTCTCTGAAACACCTGGGGAGTCAAACATGGGGTGGGGTTGGAGGAGGGAGGCTTGGGAGCGACGACGACACAGCATGTGCCTGCAGGGATGCTTGCCAGGTTCAGCCAGGACCGGGGTTCGGCAGCGAGCGAAACATCGGCTGTTCTCATCAGCCTTGGAGGCATCCCCGTCCCTCTGCTGCCTGCAATACGGCTGATCCCTTGCCCGCAGCATCACTGGTACCCCTCCCTGCAGCATCACCGGTACCCTACCCGCCAGCATCACCGGTACCCTACCCGCAGCCTCACCGGTACCCCTGCCCGCAGCATCACCGGTACCCCTCCCTGCAGCATCACCGGTACCCTTGCCACAGTATCTGTCTCCCTGCCTGCAGCATGGCTGGTCA
>NW_010268065.1:2123-4805 GCF_000690775.1 Eurypyga helias
TCCACGACCCGCTTGGGCACCTTGATGGCAGCAAAGAGGGGAGGACATGGTGTACAGGCAGCTTGAGGGGGGTCAGAGCCTCAGGATGGCATCTCGGGGGGAATCTGTGCAGGGTGCCCTGTGCACAAACCCTGATGAACCTCCAGCTAAAGCTGCGTAGCATTAAAAAACAAATGAGTTTGGCTTAAAGCCCAAGACAGGGTGGAAGAACTGCAGAGACAGTGAACCAGGCACCTAGACCCAGCGAGGGGTCCGGCAGGGTGCAACTGCTCTGTGCTGCCCACCCCCATGGCACCATGCTCCTGCTGGGAGACAGGCAAGGAGGGGGAAGCCCACGGCTTTGCTGATGCTTCCTGGACCCAATCCCAGGGTGTTCCCTGCAGATGCCGGGAGCTGGGTACAGCCACATGTGGGCAGAGAGGGCAGGGTGGGCATCGCCTCCTGTGCGGGTAAGCTGGGGCATCCCGCAGCCCCTCCCGCTCTCACCTCCAGCTCCGCAATGATGCGATCCTCGTCGTCGTCGTCTTTGATGGCAGAGGCGATGATGGGAGGGGTGGACGCTGGCCTGACCACCTCCGACACTGTCCGTCTCAGCTTCACTTGGGGCTTCTGGGTCTCCAGCTCCTCCGACTCGGCCTTCTGCAAGGGGAGGGAGCAGCGTGGTGAGGGAAGGGCGGGTCTTGCCCAGCAGCCACACCATGGCGTCCCTCCCTACCTTCATAAAACCAGGCTCTTTCTTGCTGGTGACGATGACTTCGCCGCTGCGGGTTGTGGTCAGCCCGTGGGATGAGGGGAAGCTCCGACGTGGAGGGGGGGGTGGTGGTGATTTGGAGGGTTTCTCGGTCCGGTATCGCGGCACCGTCAGTTCGTCTGGGCACAAACGATGCTGTGAGGGCACGAGACCTTTCCCTGCCCCTCTAATACAACACCCAAGGCTCTCCCACTGCCTCCCCGGGCATAAACTCACAGAATCCCAGAATGGTTTGGGCTGAAGGGACCTCAAAGCCCACCCAGTCCCACCTCCTGCCATGGGCAGGGACACCTTCCACTAGACCAGGTTGCTCCAAGCCTCATCCAGCCTGGCCTTGGACACTCCCAGGGATGGGGCATCCACAGCTTCTCTGGGAAGCTGTCCCAGTGCTCCCCACCCTCTCCGGGGAGAATTCCTTCCTTATGTCCCATCTCAATCTCCCTCTTCCCGTTTAAACCCGTTGCCCTACCAAGGACAGCATCACTCAATCCAGGGAGACCCACTGGTGACACCATGGCCAAGCCACATACAGGATCAGGCACCCCCAGCCGTAGGATCTGGGACCCCTGCCCTCCCCACGCCATACCTGAGCCCCGGCGGCCGTTGGGGTCCCCCTTGCCCCCCGATTTTGCTGTGTGCTGTGGCTTGGAGGGCTTGTGCTCGGGTGTGGAGGCAGCACTGCTGCTGCCCGTGGGTTGTTTGTGCTTGGCAGCGAATTCCAGGTCAGGAATGGCCTTCATCAGCTCGGCTTGCGTCTCTTCCAGGAGGCGGTTGATGTCCTTGGCACTGTACTGGGTCAGCGCCGCCCGCTTCTCCTCCCAGTCCCGCTCCGCAGCCTGCGGACAGCAGGCAGAGCCCGCTGCAGCCCCCAGCCACGCAGCAGCTTCTCCTGCCCTTGCAGGCAGGATGTGACCCACAGCCTTGCCGACACCCTGCCCCAACCTGCTGCTGAGCCTGGGAGAAGTGGGGGGCGCCCAGCACTGCCCCCTTCCCCGAGCTGCATCCCCCCCAACACAAGGTGCTCCCAAGGCGCAGCATCACCCTCCCGACACCCCATCGGCTACGAACCCAGCAAGGAGGAGGTCAGACCCCGCTCCTGTCCCCACTTTCAACTGACAGACACAGGGATAGACCCCCTAGAAGACCCCTCCCCCAGCTGAGGAGCCCACCCCAGGCTCTCACCTCCACGGATACGGCTTTATCCGCACTCTTCTTGCTGGGGGTCTCCGGGCCTGTCTGGGTCTTGGCAGGTACCATCTCCGGAGCTCGGGAAGGGTTATTGCTCTTGGAGGGGTGGGTCTGGGTTTGGGGGGGGCTGTGCCCGAAGCTGGGCATGCCCAGGGTCTCGGTGACGGCTCACGGGGGGGCTGGTGGGCATCTCCAAATCCAGCCCTTTGCTGAAATCCGTCTCCGGGGCCACCTTCTTGGGGGACTGGCTGAGGTTGCTGGGGGAGGTCCACACGCCCTCCTCCACTTGCCTGTGAGGGACAGAGTGAAGGTGCTGGGTGCTGCACAGCATGCGGGGGGTGGGTTATTGCAGCCCCTCCAAGACACCCCACAAAAACACTCGTCCTCCTGCATCTGTGCAGGACACAGCTGGAGGGTTTGGTTCTCTGCTGTCTGGGGGGGGTTGGGGCTGATGGATTCTCTCCTGGGGAAGCGCAGGAACGAGTTCCTCCGCCTGACTGTCCATTTTCATGGAGAAAATTGGATCTCCCCAAATCCTGCCCCTCCGTCAGACCTGGCTGAAACTGCCCTTTGGATTCAGGAGTTATTCGGGCCAGGGAATGACAGGTAGGTGGATTCAAACACCGTGTGATCATACAAGCTCATCTCCAGAGAAAACCAGGCTAGCAGGGAGCCCGAGGCGAGCCCGGTGCTGGAGCGCTCCGGCAGCGTGGCCGAGCCGTGAGCCATCCCAAAAGGTCTCG
>NW_010268065.1:4842-7002 GCF_000690775.1 Eurypyga helias
GCCACTACCATTACATCTGGGAGATGATTTTTTTCCAGCAGAACGTTTTCCTGCTCCTCAGGAAAGAGATTTCTGATCACGTCAAGGGTTGCCTTTCTGTCTGGATATACGACCACGCTTTTTGTTCCCAAGGAGATAAGGAAAAGCCAGTGCAGAAAGAGGGGTTCCCACACACAGGCTGGAAAGGACCGAGGGCGTTTTTAAGTTCCTTAGCAGCACAACGAGCCTTTTTTTCCAACAACTCTTGGGATTTGGGGTCGTAATGCAGAGAGGACACTGGCACACACGCACATGGACAACTGACGGGGCCGGCTGTGTCCTCTGAGGTGCCCAAGGGACCAGGGTCAGGGCTTGGTGCTCACCTGCGGATCTGGGCCAGGGTGTCTGTCACTGTCTTGCAGCGCTTGAGCAGACCATCGAGGCGGTTTGGCTCCTCCTTGAGGAACTTGACGGCTTCCACCTCCACCCGCAGCACCACCCGCATCTTGCTCTGAAGGCTGGGGAACTGGGCTGGGGTGGGAGAATTGGGGGTCACCAGGGCCCTGCTGTGCTGGGGAGCCCCTCCCGGTGTCCCCAGGGCACGCCAAACCATCGTGGACACCATGCCCACAGGCAAAGGCACCCTGCCAGACAGATGGGGATGAATCCTGGGGGAGTCTGGGCTGGTGTCTCTCCTGATTCCCATGCCCATCACCCCTTCTCCATCCACTCACAGGCACCAATCTTAGTCCCTGATGGTGTCCCCTCCACATCCATGGGCACCAAACCCTGCCCTGGAGCTGGGGACTTGGTGGCCAGGACCCTGGGGACTTGGTGGCAGGGGCTGTCATGGAGCAGGTTGCTCCTGGCTCCCTACCCACTGCTCTGCTCACCATCCTGGCTGCTCAACATCAGCATGGCTTTAGGGAAGGGCTCCAGGAAAGCTGAGCTGCTCCCACCTCTGCACCGTGACCCCCAGCCCTTCCCTCAACCCCCCTTCTCGGAATCTCAGCAACTGCTGCCAAATCATTGCTTATTCCCTGCCTTGGCTCTGGCAAGGACAAGCTCTGCCACTTCGAATCGAGGTGCTGGGCGTCTGTTTGCAAAAGGCAGGACGGGGACAGTCCAGGGGGAGAGGGGTTGAGGCTGCAGCCAAACGATGGGCATGGGGGTGGGCAAGTGCAAGAATGCAGGAAAACCGACTCGGACAGCTTACAAAGAGGGGCACGCAGTGGGAAAGCGGGGTGCAGCCCTCACCCCTGCAGCAACCCAAAGCCTGCAGGGTACACACAACGCACCGGGGGAACCTGCCCGGGGGATGCAGGAACACACTGGCAGCTGCAAACACGCAAACTGGGAGGTAACGGGCAACCTGGAGCATCCCACACGTGAGGACGGAGCACGGAGATGCAGGCAGGCTCCACTTGCCACCCAGCCCTGGACACGGCCACCTCCTCACCCTTGAGATCTGTCAGCGTCTCCCCGAGCTGCTTGAGCACCACTGCCTTCTCCTCTAGCTCCTGCACGGGGATGAGCCGGTGGTTGTGGGCCAAATCCTTCTGGATCTTCTCCACTGACTTCTCCAGGTCACTGTGAGCAACAGAGGAAGGGCAGGGGTGTCACCGCCCCGGGATGCTGGAGAACCCCAGGGGTTGGCCAGCCTGAGTGGCAAAGGGAGACCCCTCCGTGCCCGGGTGTGCGGTCAAGGATGTGACCTGGCACCTGGCCCACCGAGGTCAGCGTGCAAGGACCCCCTCCCCACACTAGCCCCGCGGCCAAGGCTGGCTCACTTGAGCTGCTGGGTGATGAGCTCCTCCTCATTGAGGTAGCGGAGCCGTTCCTCTTCCACCAAGCTGCGCTGGCGCTGCAGGGGGTCCTCGTGCTTGCGCACGGTGTCCGTCACCCGCACGCTGATCTCCGTCTCCGTCCGCCGCAGCATCGTCTTCACAGTCTCCTGGTTCCTGGTTCTGCAGCTGTAGGGGCGAGGAGAGGGGAGTCAGGCTGGGAAAAACCCTCCCCGCCCACGATGGGGAGTGGTGTGGGTGCAGCTGGTCACTTGTAGGGACAGCTTTGAGCCTGGGGTCCCCTCGCTCTCCCACACCCAACCCCATGCAAAGTCACTGGGAAAAGGGGATTTTCCTGCTCCAGGGCTGCAGCCACCCCAGGGCCAGGTCGGAGGTG
>NW_010268066.1:0-3565 GCF_000690775.1 Eurypyga helias
GGTATAGCGATCGCAAACCCCGCCAGGGCTAGTCAGGAGGAGGATGTAGCGGCGCGCACGTGCTGGTTTGGGAAGAGGCCAGAGGAAAACGGGATTAAGCCGAGAAGTGTTTTAGGAAACTCGCACAATGGGAAGGTTGCCCTTTGCGGGGGAGTAGGGAGGGGTGGATGAAGAATTAGGGATGTGCTGAGGTGAATAGAGTTGGAGTTTGAATGGTGAGACAAACTTAGAGTTTCCTAACAACAGCAGAGTTTATTTTTTAAGGAGTGCGGGTTAGGCTATTCTGCAGATGTATCTCTCTGTAAATTATATGCACTCTGAACATTGTCATGTTTTTCATGGAAACCTTCTTTTTGCCGCAGTGACACCGTCTGCAGAAAACAAACCCAACCAACCATTTTTTTCACCCTCTGATCAACTCCAAATTCTCTTTATTGTTGAACCACTCCGGCAAGTCCTCTTTAATACTAGGTTTGCTATTTGTATCAAAGGGAACATCGCACAGCGAGACCTACATCTCTGGAACAAAAAAGTAGTGATGTTTCAGCATCTGCCTTTTGATGACACAGAACACTGGAGACTCCATGATCGTGCTATATTTATTGAGCAGCAGTCTCCAAGAGCCAAACCAAGGGAACTAATGCAAATGTTAATGAAACATTGAAGTTGAGATTTTAATTACTTAAAGGTCAGCACATTCAAAGTTTATTAATTTGAGGGAGTTATTCTGTATTCCCACAGCAGTCCCCACTCTGGTCTTACATAGATCAAAGAATCCAAGTTACTGTTTATTTGCTGATGTATGCAAATTATATAACCGAATGTTATACTGGAATATTATTCCTTTTTGCAATTAGGGTCTCAGTCCTTTAACACTTTATTCACAGCTGTATGTTTTCTATGTTACTTTTCAATAGCAATAAAAACATCTTTGTATCAACTTGCCAAAGGCTACATTTCCTTTCAAGCTTGGATCCTTTATTCACTTAGCAACATTGTTTCTAAACTATCACCAAACACTCCCAGACACTGTGCAAACTAACATACCAGAATGGCACTAGGGCTTCATGAACATACTTTCCCAAAGATACTTTTATAAAGTATGGTGCCTGCAAGCTGTTCTAAAAACAGGAAAATGTGTTTGGAAAGGTTTGAGAAAAGACTTCTGGAAAAGCCCATGAGGGGGATGAAGACACTGTAGTTTCAAAACCTTAGGCACAAACTGACTTGCAGGCTGTTGAAGGATCTTTCCTTCTCAAAATGCTCCTCATTGGGTTTTTGTTGTGAGAAAAAAAATTCTTTCCCAGTGAATGAGGTAGTTAAATAAGATGCATATTGTTTCTAACAGATTTTCATTATTTTGCTAAATTTATTTCCAGATTCTTTCCCTCAGTCAAGCAGTACCCTTTATATTTCCATCCATCACATCTGGAGAGCTGTGATCTGAGAAGTCTCTCTTTCACACCACTATGTGAAATAAATTGTCTCTGGCTGCACTGCTTTCCACCTTTATGAAATAAGTAATGGTATTTTAATCCCGATCTAAAATATATTTTTTCCTTTATTTTCTCTTTGATTACATGAATTCTGGCCATCAGAATGCTAGAATGTTATTTTTTCCTTCTATCAACTTTCGGTATTTCCATGTCACTTTCTATAGTAGTCAAGCATGCTCTTCTTCACAACCGACTTTCTCCTCAACTTCTTCCATATTCCTCAAGGAAATGATTATAGCAAATTAGTATTATAGCAAATGCAGATTTCCCTTGTACCCTGAAAGTACCTTCCTCAGAGTGGAGGGTGAAGAAAACCAGCATGTATTCTGGTCAACTTTGCTATACTATATATATTCCTAGAATGAGAGTAATGAAATCCCAATTTTAGCACAATGTCTCTGGTATGCCTAGGATTCACTGTGCCCAGGATTTTTACCTTAAAATCACTACCTCAGAGGCTTTAAATGAACATCTGGAAGCCCCTCTGACAAAACTAAAATGGATATAGACAGCAGACTGCAATTAAATATGTATCTCAGACATGGAAAACACTGTTCAGACATAAGAAAGAGATCTAACTTAATATGTTTCTTAAGGAACAGAGAAGGAACTGAGTGCCAAAGTTTGCCTTTGGTAACTGTACTTAAATGCACCTAGTTACAAATTATCTATGCTTTCAGTTTAGCATAAGCTGATGCCCTTGTAAGGCAACAGAAGCCTTTTTGTCAGGGAGGAGAAGTTAAAAAATAAGGATGTAAAAACTACCTTTCTTTTCCTTCTCTTTTGAAGAGGTGCCAGCAAATCTAGCCTCCTACTTCTATTATGAGATGCTCAAGACCACACACAGTGTTTAGAATTGCTCTGAAGATAACAAGGGATTTCTGATTCAAAATTAGTATCTTTGTATTAAACACTGTAGGGCTGTTGGCAAGAAAGAAAGAAAAAAAATATATCCATGTGACTGGTTAAACAAACAGTCTAGCACCTTATTCAAGCACCGTTTCCTTAAATCCATCTTTCTAAGTAACAAACATGCCCTTGAAATCAACAGTACCTCTGTTTTCTCCTCCAAACCAATGTAATTGAGCTTGTACATATCTCTCATTGTTAGAAAAGAAGCAAAGGTTGAGCTCAGAGTGGACAAGCCTTCCCTTGACGTAAAAAAAATCAGCAGTACTAGAGGATGTGGGGTAGGTGCAAAAGGAGAATGCAGAGAAAAGCATGAGAAACCAAAGTGCTATTCAGAGTTAGGGGAAAGAGGAGACATGGAAAATATCTTTACAGCTAGATGTTGGTAACTCAGGGGTTTGACTATCAGAACAGGGTCAGTGTTGCAGCAGGGAAAGTAAAGGACCACCTGCAATACTGCATCTGCTACCAGTTTCTGCAGGCTCCAAATCCATTGAAACTTTAGGTATTCAGTTGTTGATTAAGTGCTTAAGCGGTAGTTTATTAACCTGAGTCCTGTTTTGAATCTGTCTCTGAGTCAAAAATACTATGTGTGTACTAGGAACAGAAAGGATCTCTGCTCATTCTCTGGCCCCGAGAACAAACATCCTTGCCTGCTCTGCATCCATAAGACCAAACTGTCTCCCCTTTCAATGGTGCCGCCTCTGGGGATAAGCCCATGCGGTCTCTGACATTGTACCCTGGCACCTTCTGGAAAAGCACGGTTTGGCCTTGGTGCAAACAATGCTGGGGACTGTCAGCACTGTCACTGTGTCCCAGCGATCAAGCCCATGCCCTGGCACCATTTCTTTTACTAAGATGAGCCAATAGGTCCACATATGCAATAGCCACTCTCCAAGTGACAAAATACCAGTGTCCTTTGAACACCAAAGAGCTGGAACCAAAGTCTAAAGGTTTTAAAAGAAGAGTTTCCTTCAGGAAGACAGCCAGTGAGCCAAAAGGCAGCACTGACCCTTTCCTGGGAGCGGAGCACCAGGGGATCTGCGGGTGCTAGCTGGGTCCCAGCAGCGGTGGGGAGCAGGACTGAGGCGTGTGCTGTATGGCACCAGCCCCGTAGCGAGGGGTACAAGGCACACGCCTGAGGGGGTCACAGGCCCACC
>NW_010268067.1:0-961 GCF_000690775.1 Eurypyga helias
ACCTTGAGCTCAGCCCCGGCCACCCATGGGACCCCCGGGATCCTGGGAGTGGGAGGGAGAAGGAGCAGAAGGGCCTGCGGGTGGGTGTGGGGGGGGTTCTGCAGGGCACCCCCCTGCTCCACCCCAAGATTTTCCCCCCCGGGCCGCTCTGGGGGAGTCCTTCTCCTTTGGGGGTGCCCTGGAGACCCCCACGCGGGTCCCCTTGGCCGGGTGACATCCCCCTGAGCCCTGACACAGCGTGGGGACCCCACGGCACAGCCACGACCCCCTGCATAAGGGAAACACGTCCACGTAGAGAAACAGGGACGTACGGAATTGCGGACATACGGACATGGGGACGTAGGGACCCACAGACACGCTACAGGGGGCAGACCCACAGACACACCGTCCCTTGACATCACTCCATAATCCCCCTCCCTATAACGCAACGACCTCACGCACGTCCCTGCCGTCGTCCCCTATAGAATGCTGCCTCTGCGCAGCGGTGTAGCAGGGGGGAGGCCATTGGCACAAAAGGGGGCACACGTGGCCACATCACACATTTGGGGGTGTCTTTGAGCACCCACGCGAGATCCCCGGGTACCTTCCCCAAGCCCAGGGCCATATCCATCCGCGTGGATACGGATGGAGCGCTACACGCAGGGATGTGGCGACGCCGTGGGCATCAATCCAGCTGTTGCAGTGGGTACCGGGGCAGGAGCGGGGCCGCATCCTGCCCCCCCCCATCACCTCGGGGTATAAATCAGGCGTGTGCACACACGCACGCACACGCACACGCGTGCGCTGGCCCAGAAAGCGATTAGCTTGCAAATTTGCATCTCATTAACATTCCCACCAGGGTTATTTTACAGCCAAAAGCGGGCGGATCGCTGCGCGGAGTGAGGGGGGGGGAGGAAAAAATAAACCCTCCAGCTTCGGGGTGCGGGCTGAGGTGGGGCTGGAGGGGGAGGAAGGGCTGGGG
>NW_010268068.1:0-6984 GCF_000690775.1 Eurypyga helias
ATGACCCCATTGTAGCAGGCCACCACATTTGTCAAGCATGATCTGCCCTTGGTGAAGCCATGCTGGCTGTCACCAATCACCTCCTCATTCTCCATGTGCCTTAGCATGATTTCCTGGAGGATTTGCTCCATGATCTTGCCAGGCACAAAAGTGAGACTGACTCCCTGTAGTTTCCCGGGTCTTCTTTTTTCCCCTTTTTAAAGGTGAGGGTTATGTTTCCCCTTTTCCAGTCATTGGGAACTTCACCAGACTGCCACAACTTTTCAAATATGATGGAGAGAGGTTTTACAACTGCATCCACCAGTTCTTTCAGGACCCGCAGATGTATTCCATCCGGTCCCATGAACTTGTTTGTGACAGGGAAAGCTGTAAATAGGGATGTTCTGATTAAGATTTAAATGCTATTAGTTACAGTGATTTGGAACCTGCCCTTTGGTGCTGAAATACATAAGAAACTTCATATTTCAGAATACATGCAAAGACTATTAAAAGCAATGAAAATCAGATAAGACAATTTTTCTTATTCCATGAAGAAGTGGCAAATTACTTGAATCAGTAATGTATAATAATCTACAACATTGTTTATTCTGAAATTTAGAACACACTAGGAAAAATATTTATGCAGGTAGCTCCCATTCCAGTTCTGTTGGCAAGGTTTCTTTAAAGGTGTAAATCAGCACGAGTCAGAAGAAAGAGATTGGTTCTTTATTTTGATTCATGAAGATGGAAAGCAAGTGTTGTGTGGGCAAGCACACTGTTAAATTTAATTAAGATATATGTTCTTAAATCTTCATTGTGATCGCTATACCGGGTAACGGGCAATAGAAACTTATAATCATAGGAAGAAGACAAATCATGGCCAATGCTTATCTAGATCAAGACATGAAAGAATTGAAGATAAGTATTTAAGCAGCAGGCCACAAATTTATTAATTAAATTCTGTGGGGAACCATCCATTCACCCTTTCTCACACACCAGACATTTATCTGGGTCCACTGTGTGTTTGCTGCATTCCCAGTCTTGATCAAGTATCTTTAGGCAGACTCTCTTCATATTCATCTCTAGGACCAGGCTGATACCTGACTGATGGAGACCCATGCAGCTGTAACTGAAGGGAGGAATAACACTGAGACAAAGGAAATATCTGCTCTGTGAAAGCTTCAGGTTTCCCTTCTCTTCTCAAGCATTAGATCTCATTTGACATTTGGGCTGCCCCTTTTGGTCTTTGTCTCTTCTGAACACAGACCCAAACTGTAAAAAATCATTCCTGTTATTTTCTGTTGTTTCTTTGAACTCTTACTTTTCACTGACCTGTGCCTTCATAGAAAGGTTAAAAAAACTCTGCCACTTTGACTCACTTGGACTTACATCTTACCTAATCTTATAGCAGGAAATTGATCAGAAAAAAATGGTGTGTGGAGCACAATGTTTCCTGGAAGCCAGATCAAATACTAGATTGATTGAAATAAATCTCTCACCCATGTGAAGTAGAGAAAACAATTTTCTACATTGATATAGACGTTTCCCCAAACACTGCATTATAAAATAATCTTATTTCAGTTTTCTGGCTGCCTACCATCCAAAGGCTTGTTCCACATCTCTGCACTTCACTCTAGGAACACAGGAGAGAGGTTAAATCATTCTTAGTTTCCCAAGAAGAGGAGAGACTAACTTTCTTTGCTTCTGTGGTTGCAGGACAATATGACAGGATAATCCCAGTGTTACAAGCCTGCTGTAGCTTTCGTACATCTCTCATATACGCTTGAAGTTGAATGATTCGCAACTAGATTTTGAGTAATGAAGTTTATGTGGGAATTTAAAAGTAGTTATACTTCACCAACAAATAGGCTGAGTCTCTGTGGCTGAAAACTTAATAGAAGACCTGCATACTTTACATAAATTTAGGTATCTTTATCTTTTTCCTTAATTACTGTAACACATGTGAGTCAGGCAAGTTTAAAACTGGACATGTCAGGTAAAGCTATAACATCTGTATAGTTACAGTCTATCACAATAGTTCATATAGCACTTGATTTGGCATCCATTTGCTATTTGATGTTCTCTTATCCTTCATCTGTTTCAGACCATAAATTAGTCATATTACAGCACATAAGCTCTGCCAGTTCAGAACAGATTTTCTTCTGAAACTGAAAGTTGAATGTAAGTATGCCCTGTCCCTGCACCCCAAACTGCATACAGGGTCAGTTGTTTAATGCTTGTATGTGACATCTTGTCTTGTAAATGACAGGCCATTTCCTCATAATCCACTATTCCCTGCAGCAGGAAATATGAGTATGAGTTGTATAGCTACACAGCCCGCCACTGAGCATTTCTTAAAATTCAAGCTATAGCACTTAACTTTCTGTAGCAAGGTTCACTACATGTGAGGACAAACTATCACTTACATCAGGCTTTTCCTGTTGATTTTTGAAAGGGTCTGGACACTGGGATCAGGGCCATCTAGAAAAAAAAAGCCCATCTCAGAAATATTTTCCTCCCATAGGCTTTTTCACATGATTTGGCATGACCATTTGGGTTAAAAATAAGACCCTGGGAGATGTGGTGCTGGAATGACCTGCAAAACATTCAGTCTGTGGTTTTCTGTACTTGCAAGAAAGAAAAAGCTGGACGCATCAGTAAATGAATGTGGCCTTGTTTATGTGATGGGACACTATTCCAGAACTTGAGTAAAAAAATCTTGTTTCATGGTTCGCCACATGGCGAAATTATTCTTTGAGAGCAGATTTCTTCTGAGTACATCTATGTTGTCAGGTATGTGGGCTTGGACATGTTATCTTTTTATATATGTTGATAGTTTTAAGATCAAAAATCCCCACAAACCTGAGTTAAGAGAGGACCATCAAAGCTTCTGCTCCTGATTATATGTTATGAAGATGTGATTATGAAAAATATTCCTATGGCATATCTTGCTGCTCCTGCAAGGTATGGGCTTAGCAGATGCCCAGCTGTGTTCTTGGTGAGGTCTTGATGTGAACTTTACCTACTTCTCTTATACCACTGCTGACCCTGACGTTTTCAGTTCCTAGGAACATGTGGTCTGTGTAACAAAGATTTAGGATCGCACTGCCAGCTGTTACCCATATTGGATATTGATTAGCGTTACCAACAGGGATAATGTGAGGTGAATTCCTATGCTTTTCTTTCCTGGGTTGAGTGAAGAAATGTGTGTAGTCTCTTTTTATCATATTGCCCATAGGTTGTGTCTAAGCTGCTGCTCAGAAAAACAGTGCCACTGAGTGTGTGTGACACGCGTGTGTGACATGCTCAGTGTCATGTGTGACACCAACACAGCTGGTACCCTAATATTTAGTGACACTAGTATTCAATGGACTTCTTTGAATCGCTTTAAATCTATTTGTTGTAAATTTCAAGAATTACCCTTCCCCCTTGCTGTCAAAATTAGTACAATTCTAGTCTGGGTGTATGGGAGGGATGAATGGCTGGAGAAAATTATAATAGGAATAAAAAGTATCTGAAGACATGCTTGTAGAATAGTGTGCTTCCTTTCCAGATGCATTAGATTTTCAGATTAGCACACCTCATTGCAACTGTGATGAATCCTCCAAATGGTGTAAAACTTTACTATAGAAGTTTTCAGTCACGCCTTTTCTGATTGTTACTGTTATTTGTGTAAAAAATATGTAACTGGGTTTTCTTGCTGCCTGTAAAGCACTAGTCATCTAAGTAACATTTTGCAACAATCTGCTAGTTTTGAGGTTAAACATATATTGACTGTAATAGGACTTCAGACCTGAGTTAAGAAGTGAAAATACCAAAATGTGGTATTCTGATTTAATATTACTCTTTTGAAACAACAAACACTATGTCACATCCAGGCCAAGTATAAAGCTGAAGTAGAGCTGTGTGAAAGGGACTTAATTATCATTTCATAGATTGATTTGGGTTGGAAGGGACCTTAAAGATCATCTAGTTCCACGCCCCCTGCCATGGGCAGGGACACCTTCCACTAGACCAGGTTGCTCAAAGCCGCATCCAGCCTGGCCTTGAAGATGGCCAGGGATGGGGCATCCACAGCTTCTCTGGGCAACCTGTTCCAGTGCCTCACCACCTTCTCCGGGAACAATTTCTTCCTGATATCTAATCTAAACCTCCCACTTTCAATTTAAACCCGTTACTCCTTGTCCTGTCATTACAGGCCCTTGTAAAAAGTCCCCCCCAGCTTCCTTGTATGTCCCCTTTAGGTACTGTAGAACCCCTTCTTTTGCATGGAAATCCTGGGGAAAAAGTAGAAAAGATAATACAATGTTAATCAAGTGTATTCTAATCATGCCTATACATATACATGTGTGTATATATATGCATGTATACTATATATACACCTAATTGGTATGGATGTAAAAGTTGATCAGGAGCTTTTGTGAGCAGGAATAAACTTTCCATCATACCTTTTCCCAATATGTAGGAACTGAATGAAGCCTCAATACCCCAGATCAACAAAACCAAGGACATATAAGAGTATTTAATCAGCAGGATGATGGTAGCTATGAAAACTTCCTATAGCATTATGCACAGGTTTTTTTTCCTTTGGCGTTCTCTTGTCTAGTCTACACTAGGAAACCAAGGAAACTACTGCTAACGAGGCTTTTGTCATCTTAGTGAGTAATTTGTATCAGCTGAAACCATTGAATCTTCTAATATGAGTAAGTTACTATAATCTGGTAGCAGAGAGTATCTAGAATGCATTGGGATTTCCTCCCTCCATACCTACTGCTGTATGGCAAGATACTTTCCCTTTTATTGTATTTAACAATTTGTTATTGTTTAATTTGTGATTAAAATAATTTTACTGACAGAATTTTCTTTTGTTGTTTAGGTCAGGCAGGCCAAATTTTTTAGTCAGATCCACAGACAGTTATTCTTATTTTCAGGAGACCTATTTGAGTAGATAAACCAAATGTAGCAAGATAAACCACTGAGTAAGTTTTCAACAACCTGGGTAACAAGCTGTTAAATAATAAATGGTATGGATAAATCTAGGAAGTTTTATCCCTTTCTCTTTTCCTTTTCCTTTCCTTTTTTTCTTGCACACATAGCAGTTTCTTGGTTTCATGCATCTAAATGAATTGCCCCAGTTCATCAGGGCCTGTTGCTGCCACAGCAATTATCTAACTGCCTATAAACAACGGAGGGCACATCAGGAGAGAATTTCTTGGGATTAAAATTACTCAGAACTAAATGGTGTCCTTAGTATTGTGTCTGACATTACGGCAGTAGATGACACAGAGCAGCATCTTGCTTCCCAACTCTGAGGTTGTTGTAAACTGTTTTGCCAGCAAAAGGCCTACAAGATCCCACCTCTCATCAGGTCTACATCAAAGCCCTCACTGCAGAGCAGACAGACAGAAAAGAGGCTCTTCTTGTTGATACTTGCTGCTGCAAGCCCTCTGGCTGATGGATAGGGATTGCCACTGCAGAACAGACATCTGGATGGTGGCAAGATCTTCTGCCGTTGCAGCTGAAGTTTGGCAAAGCTGGCACTAGGGAAGAGAAGGTTGGTTTGGTTTGTACATTTGCTTCCTGGTGCTTTATGCTTGTACGTGGATGAGAATTAGTCAGAAAGGAAGAAATCGGTGATTCTTACTGATAGAAGAGCACCCCAGGCTGCCCTTTTTTCTGCATTTGAGGCTTTGGAATGATACAAATGGAAATACCTACCTCCTTAAAAAAAAAAAGTGTGAACCTCTCCCCTCACTATTTGCCTGACAGGGAGGATGTGTTTATAGGAGGTCTTTGAATAACAGAGAAGTACCCGAGTAATTCCTTCATCAGTCTAACCCTTCATGGCTAGGAAAAAAGGTCTGCCTGGATGTTGGCTGAGTGTGCCTGGCTGCCTTACTAGTCTTCTGGTGCCATACGCTGCGTGCAGTAATTGGGACGGCACTGTTGTCAGACAGCCAAGCAGGCAGCCAAGGTGCAGCAGGGGGAAAGGAGGGTTCTCTAAGTCGTACTTGGCTAAAGCTCAGGCTTGAATTCTGCATCTGTAAAAGCTAATGAGTAGAAATCTGAAAACAGATGATACCCAGCCTTCAGAGTGCTATAAAATACATGATTTGCATAAGATTTCCTGATATTTTTATGTCAGAAGGGTGCTCCATGAGATTAAGATCTCAGAAAGCTGTGTGCTAAATGTACCTGTAATGAGATATATTATTGCCTCCTCAAGCAGTTATCTGCTAGATAGACAAGGCATGCAAAAGCAGTCTTTTATCTTTGTTTAATAGGTTAGGAAATGAGGTGATCAAATACTTTCCACCAGAGTCTTTAAGAGCTTTCAGGGAAAGGGAAGACCTGGACCCAACTCAGCTCAAACATCTGAATTCAGTTCCTTGACTGTAAGGTCACTTTTCCTTTCCTCTCTCCTCCTAGACTTTTATTACAAAGAGTACAATCACAAAATCTACCAGTCTTTACCTGTTGATGTAAATACTCCCACAACTGTCATCAGAGCAGTTGCTTGGTACAGGGCAGTCCATTTTTGCAAGCAGGCTCTAAACTTGGTCTCCTCCGCAGGCAGTTTTGTTGTGGTGTACAAAGCATTCATATGATTATACTGGCAGGAAGGAGAGGGAGGGAACAAGCCTCCCTGCTGCAGCTGGAACTGAAATAATTTATTCATGGTAACATTTTTAAAGCTGATAAAACTCATTGTCATGCACATAATGGAAAAGAGAGTTTAAAAAATCAGGAAATACTCAGAAAGCATGATTGTTAAAGGCTGTATAATCCCACGATTTTGGGGCAGATTCTCAACTTTGGGGCTCGGCAACAGAGGCACAGTGTCTTTCACTCAGCTGAATCACAAAATTCTATCACTTTTTTTAAAGAGGTACAGTTGGCTGATGTATTAACTTTGTAACAGATTGCATGATATCCCTTTTTTTAATTAAGTACTTTAAAATCCTGTAATTGCTGAACTGTTTATATTTATGCTTCCAGAGTGTC
>NW_010268069.1:0-430 GCF_000690775.1 Eurypyga helias
GACCCCCTCACGCCAATGAGCATCCCCCCCACTACATCGTCCCCAGGGATGGGGCATCCCCCGTGCCCACCTGGATGTAGCCCAGGTTGGGGTAGCCCTTGCGGATGCCAAACCAGTTGGCAGGGTCCACGGGGCCACGGTACAGCGTGGAGTTCCCCAGCTCCTCCGGGCTCAGGTTGGTGCTGTTGAGTTGGGGCTGCAAAGGGGAGCACCAAGGGGGGTCAGCACCCTTCGCCCCTGCTGCCAGACCCCCCCCAAAAAAGTTGCTGGAGTATTCATGGGGGTTGACGATCTTGAGCTGGTAGAGCATCTTGCAGACGATGATGATGCAGGTCCAGACGGTGGAGAGGCAGGAGGCCATGTGGCGGAAGCGGCAGTAGGGCATGGCAAAGGCCCACAGCAGCACCAGCAAGAAGTTCATCAGCGATAC
>NW_010268070.1:0-6518 GCF_000690775.1 Eurypyga helias
TCTCTTCCCCCCATCCTGCTGGGGGGAATGAGAGAGTGCCTGTGTGGTGCTTAGTTGCCAGCTGGGGTTAAACCATGGCACCTTTGTATTTACAGACTTAAGAATATGAATAGCATTTCTATAGATTTCAAAGCTTGGAAATAGGCCCAATAAAAGGCTGCATGTTCGCCATGTTTGGGTGAATCTATAAGCTTGTACCTAAACAAGACTATTGAAGTCTTAACCTCATCAGACACTAAAATAAATACCTTTATTACACATGTATCTTGAAACACATGTAGAGATACTTTGAGTGTGACTGAAATCAAGAATTCTAACAACTAAGTTGCTTACAACAGACAAATAGGCAGTACAAGGCAACTTAAAAATGTACAGCAGGTGTATCTTTAATCTAATTCTTATTAACTGTCGTCATCTGGGTTGAAGATTCAATGTTTGTTTTGTACTTTCAAATGACTTTATTATAAAGAGAAAGGAGGAAACAGGGTTCCATTTACGGGTTTTGAATCAAGTCCTTGCTAATAGTGTGGGGTCTTGGGTTTTGTCACTTAAAGACTTCAGTTACCTTACGTTCAACTACATACATTTGTGTACTATGAGCAGCAAACAATTCATGGAGAGAAAACACTCTAGAATTAACTTACCTGTAATAATGTTGGGCTTTGGTGGCATGCTGAATTCATACAATGTTGGTTCAGAATAACCCAGTCTGTTGGCAGCTGTAATTTGTACTTCGTAACCCATGGTCCACTGAAGGTGCTCTAAGATGATGTGGTCTCTACTACCCTGGACTTTTTTCTCTAGCCACTGGTCTTCCTTATCTTTCTGTAAAAATACAAATATTAGTTTAAATTCTCAAAACCTCTCGTGTTATTTTTCTAAACCATGTGTCTACATGTTGCAAAAAACCCCAAAGTTTCATTTAGAGAGGATATGAACATTGAGTATTTGGGCTTTTTATAATTTTCACCACTCTTAAGTTTCCACAATGTGGATTTAGGGATTTCGTAGGCAATCATTTTTAACCTCTTGGCTTCAGTACATACTTTGCTCAAATACTGATGTTTATCTTGGGGAACAGCTGGATAATTATTTACAAATGCTGCTGAGAATAAATTCTGTGAAAGGTTTATTTTATATAGATGTTTCAGTTACATTTTGATCAATGATCTTTAAAAGAAGATTGCCATTAAACCCAAACTTAAATTGTTCATAAATACAATCTGTGCTTATATCATACGTAAGTTATACAGTGAAAACACACACTAACTGTAGCAATATGTGCTACTAGAGTAACAGTTTGCAAACTAGGTTGTATGTAACAATATAAACACCACTGAGAAAATACATAGTCCTATGTCTACATTGGTGACAGGATACATGCATCATTAAGAAGGTGTTCTGGAGAAAAAAAGGGTTCTCATAATTTGAATAATTATGTAAGACACCCATGCAAAAGGAAAAAAAAAATAGGGCTTCAGCTGCAATCTTAATTCTGGAATTTGGAGTGCTTACCTTTGTGATCACTCCTATTAGTGCATAATATATTTAATTATTCTTTAGACAAATGAGAATTACAAAATAACTAATGGCTAAAATGATAAAATAATACATACTGTCAAAGACAAAACCATCTTGTTCAAAGAAGTATCAATAATAGTCAGTAAGAATCTATGCAGACCTATTCTTACTAAACTGAGGTACAATACAGTGGCAAAAACTATGGCCAAGAGCCAAATCCTGGCCATCCAACCCATACAGCAACACAGAGTCAGCTAATATAAATCTTTAGGAAAAAACCGCTTCAAATACAAGGAAGCATAACTGTGCTGCAGACTACTATGCTTCTCAACAGCGTCTATTTGCTCTTCACTGAAGCATCCTATTCGTGACTAACACAAGTGTTAAAGAAAACAGCATCTGAATTAGACCACTCAGGGCCTAGTAATGCTCCTTATGCCCAGTTTTCTTTTGTCCCGAGTCTTCAGAAAGTAGAGTGGCACACTAAACTCCCTTATATTCATGGCTGCAACAACTTACTTGCTATCAGCACTGAGTGTGATAGTCTTTCCATACTGACTTCACCTTTTCTTAAACTCTTTCTTGCTTCTTCTTTGCTGGCATTGACACTAACACATGATAGTCCTTTGAATGATTAAAATACAGTAAAACAACTTCCCAGGAACATTTACAGCAAGGTACAAGTGCCTACTTGATGCAGCATTAGACCAATGAAAAACACCAGAATGGTAGTCATTTTACAAATGAAAATAACCCAACTAAGTGCACTGGAGTAAAAATAATTTAGCCATCATACACTGAAACTGGTATTGTCTGACAAGGATATTTTCTCATATCACAAAATCACAGAATGGTAGGGGTTGGAAGGGACCTTCAGAGATCATCTACTCCAACTCCCCTGCCAAAGCAGGGTCACCTAGAGCAGGTTGGACAGGAATGCGCCCGGGCACGTTTTGAACATCTCCCAAGAAGGAGACTACAAAACCTCTCTGGGCAGCCTGTGCCAGTGCTCTCCCCTTAACACCCACCCTTTAGATATTTATAGGCATTGATAAGATCCCCTCCCAGTCTTTCTCTCTCCAGGCTAAACTGACCTAGCTCTCTCAGTTGTTCCTCGTAAAGAGAGGTGCTCCATTCATTTGGATATATTCACAGTCCTTCACTGGAATCTCTCCAGTAGTTCCCTGTCTTTCTTGAACTGGGGAGCCCAGAACTGGACACAGCACTCCAGATGTAGCCTCACTACGACAGAGTAGAGGGGGAGGACAGTGCAGCCTCCCTCAACCTGCTGGCGACGCTATTTTTAATGCATCACAGGAGGCCACATTGGCCTTCTTGGCCACAGGACACACTGCTGGCTCATGAGCAACTGATTGTCCCCCAGGACTCCCAGGTCCCTCTCTGCAGAGCTGTTTTACAGCAGGACAACCCCCAACCTGTACCAGTGCATGGGGTTATTCCTCCCCAGATGCAGGACCCTACACTTGCCCTTGTGGAACTTCATTAAGTTCCTCTCCACCCACCACTCCAGCCTATCCAGGTCATGCTGTATGGCAGCACAGCCTTCTGGTGTACCAGCCACTCCTCCCAGTTTTGTGTCGTCAGGAAATTGGCTGAGGGTACACTCAATCCTCCCATCCAGTATCATTGTGGATAATTTCTGTTGCAATGACCTGGCATGCCACTGAGTAAATCCACCTTTGTTTACACTGCTGAGGCACCTAACCATTGACTAGTCTAGAAAATAACATCTCTCTTTAATGGTCATTTTACATTGTACCCAAGATCACATTCTCTGGGAACTCATAAAAAGCAAGGAAAAGTGATTAACCCCCTTCAACCCTTTCCCTTATCTTCCTTAAATTGCTGCACTGAAAATTCCACTCAGACTTGTTATTATAGTGGTCCCTCTGATAAAAAGAGGGCAGCAGATGTCACACTACCTTGAAAGTTGGCTGGAAAACATATCAAGAAATCCTCATAGTAGACAATATGGTAATTTAAAACAGTGACTTCACAAGAATTCATTACATTAGGATAGTGCTTTCTAGGTCTGGGTAATACAGGACAGATACTGAACAAAGCACAGAATGGTTGCTAATGTACATTGTTAAAATGTACAGAATGTCCAAGGATCTGGCAGTAAAGTGGAACTTCAAGATACAAAAACATTTAACTGTTTAATGGTAGGTATATCAGAGTGGAAGTAAATGAGAAATTATATCTTTTTAAATGATTTGTATTTACAGAAGTTTGTTCTAGAACATGATCATAAAGCAACAAAATTAACACAGTCCTCCACTAACTTAGTTAAACAGAGTGAAGCACATAACCTATCAATCAAACACTTGTTACTGCCAAAATTCAGAGCACTTGTAGTAACAATGCCACAGGTTAACATGGTGAACAACTTTTAGGCCTGCAAAACCCAATTGTTCCTGCATTATTTCCTTCAAACTTTATTATGGACATAAAAAGAAAAAAAATATTAAATTCTGTTATTGTTTTTCAAAATAAGATTTTAACCAGATTTTCTTGCCTCTACATAACAGTTTAAAACCATAAAAGATGGATATTTTTATTACTTTGTTCTAATTCCAAATTTTTACTGAAACTTGGCATGCCAGGTAAAAACAAAATCAACTCTTCCCTTTTTTTTCCCTAGCTTACTGTTGGAATTCTATAACCTGAAAGTGTAGAAACAGAATTCCCTTTCCCAATCACTAAGCCGCCTATTTCGACACTTGCTTTTTAAGCAGTGGGTAGTGATTCAGGATATGGTACCAAAGTCATGAATGAAGTCTGGGAACAAATCTCTTGAAGCTGTTACATATTTGCAGGGAACAGTGGGCAACATTATGCACCAAGTGCAAATTCACAAATGCGACATACGCAGCTGTAGAATGTCTATCATGGTCAATGCGCTTCAGCAGTAAGGACACCCTTGAGTCATGCGTAAGTGATTGTTCCTGTATGGTGATCAGACACTGTTTGTACGCTGTTTCTGGTGCTAAGCTTAACCTGAGTAATACCTTCCAAATGCTTCTTCGGAGCATGCCCTTCACTTGCAGGTCCGTTTCTGGTCACCCACCTGCCCTGAGCTGCTGCGGGAGTCCCTATTCTGTATCCCACATGCTCCTTCCTCCTGGCCTTCCTTATCTGGTCACCTTCCCCTTAGTCTACGCAAGCTCTTCAGCCCTCTCCTCAAGCTTTTAGTTTATTACTACAGTATTTGGTAAATAACAAAGTCGGTAATAGCCGTTTACAAATTCAGTGCACATTTCCCCAGTAATCTGCATGCACGAAGCTTAACACCGTGCAACAGCAGCACCTCACTGTGTGTGCCCCAAACACGGTTCATAACGCCGTAAGCAGGAACAGTGGAAGGGGAGCTCGAATCGGTATGCATTAAAATTACACAGTCACTATGAGAAGTGTGCTATTGAGGGGGGGGGTGTCACCTCCTGCATCAGACAGGATGCTTGTCTAGGGAATCCCTATCACTGTTCTTCCTGGCTGGCTACTGGGGAGCAGTTTTCCCTCATCTTTCTCTCTCTCCTCCTAATCATTCCTACGGTAACTTTGAAGTCAGTGTATGCCATCAGCTTCAGACTCCATCAGTGAAGCTTGGTAAGACTGTCTTGACTTGCTTTTTGCAACAGAATGAATCAATTTGAGTCGGCTACCCATAAAAATTTCATAGTACCTACTTCTCTGGAATACAGAACAAAACATGAAAATTATCTGATTATCATTAGTAAGTCCTGCACATAATATGAATAAACTGATGTAAGGAAAGCAATATTTGACAGAATGAAACACGTGATATTCAGAAAAATAAAACTTAGCAATTTTCCTATACCAGGCTAAAATGTTGCTATAATATCTTACAGGGTGTCCTTCTAGTTTTAGAAAAAATAAATATCTGTATAAAACTTAAATAGGAGGGAACTGAGTCTTAATAAGACATAAGCTGTTATGAAACACAAAGAAGAAATAGCCACTGATGTAGAGCTGTTATCTGAACTGTTCTTTAAACATGCAAGCAAATACATTGGGCCAAGTGCTAATAATGAGGCTGGCAAGAGTTATTGGAAAGCTAATTAAGTACAACCAATGGGGAAGATAGAAGTCGTCAACAGACAATTAAGAACTTTAAATAGCATCCATTCATTCCGATTAAAACACCCAAAAAATATTGTGTTTGTTTTTTTTTTTTTTTCTTGTAGGAAGGCCTTTAATTTAGTCAAATTGCTTTTTCAATTGGAAGCTTAAGGAGATATGGATTTGAGGTCCAAGGAATAGCTATCTTCTCCAGTAACCTATTAAGTTTCCAGTTACTACCTCAAGTGCACGTTTATCTTTGAACAGTATACATGAAAAGTAATCTTATTATACTATAATACCGCACCTTAGTCAAGATGCTAGATCAAAATCAGGTTTCCAAAAATAATCAGGATAGATTCCAAACCATTTAGGTTGCTTAAACTACAGCAACAGATTAAATTCCATATACTGCATGCATATATTATATCCAAATGGTTTATTTTCTTATCTTCTCAATTATAAATACTAGAGATATTGCAATCTAACTACGAAGCTCAATCCCACAAAACTGCATTACACTGCACATTTTATTACCCTCTCTCTTCCTTACAATTACGTTTCCTTTATGCCAACTGTACTCACTAAACTGAAAGTCATTTAAGGAGGTCAGTTTAAGATTTAGGGATCAGTGTAACTGCTGGTTATCCCCTCAGGCTATTCTTAAATTTTTCTCAATTAATTTGGTGCTACACCTCTTCTTTGGTTATACTTAGCTTAGGAAAATAATTTTACATGCCAGGTTTAGCACTTGGAAAATCCCAAAAACATCAGGAAAAAATTACATTATAGGAAGCAAACGTGACAAAAAATATTACAAAACAAGGAAATGGCTTTTCCTTTCTGGTAACAGTAAAATAGGTCCTGCATTTAATTTCATAGAATCATAGAAT
>NW_010268071.1:0-11957 GCF_000690775.1 Eurypyga helias
TTAATTCTTTCCTGACTGAACCCAGGACAGCATGGAACATGATCATCTACAGTCTCAGCTGCTGAAGCAGTCCCTAGCACTCTTCCTAGGCTCGTTTGGGAGTGTGTACGAGCCAAGAACTGATCTCAGTGAGCAGCTTGGGTGCAACCACCTTGTTCTGGGGTTAAAGGGGTCTAATAGTGTGAGCGTGGGCTGTCCCAGGCTTCAGTGCCAGCGAACATTCCTGGGCAGATTTCACTTCCCAGTCTTGATTCAGCTATGAACTCCCAGTTTGGATAAGAGTGCCATTAAAGTTAGCCAAATGGATCCAGTTTTACTCTCAGCTGGAAGGGAAGGGGCAGGATGTTTTCTTCCATTCAGGAAAAGCTGTTCAAAGAAATGTTTGGCAGCTTTGGCTAAGGCTGAGCTCTGGATCAGCAATTACTCGTTACCTTTACCAGCAGGAGACACAACTTCTGCTGATCCACAAGGACCTTGTGTAGTGACAGGACAAGGGGTAACAGCTTTAAATTGAAAGAGGGAGACTGAGATTGAACATCAGGAAGAAATTTTTCCCAGAGAGGGTGGGGAGGCACTGGGACAGGTTGCCCAGAGAAGCTGTGGATGCCCCATCCCTGGAAGTGTCCAAGGCCAGGCTGGATGAGGCTTGGAGCAATCTGGTCTAGTGGCAGGTGTCCCTGCCCATGGCAGAGGTGGTAGGACTGGGTGGGCCTTAAGGTCCCTTCCCACCCAAACCATTCTATGGTTCTACGACCAGTCTGTCATATGAGTATGGAATAACCATGTGTGGAGGAAGCCCTTGTATTTACTAAGACACGAAGAGGATGGAAATGGGTTTTGCAGACAGGCACCTGTCCTGTCACACTCTCTTGATCTTTCTGGCTATAATCCACCAGCTGAGAAAGGCTGGTAGTATCTCCAAGTTGGAGTATTTGCTAACATATTCCCTGCAGTCACATTAAGGTGGACAATATCCATCCCCAAAAGCCAACTGGGAGCTGCTCAGTAGTGTGTGTAATACTGAATTACACTGCTTCAACTGTGTGCAAGCTGTGCATGCTGTAGGGCAGGGTTGAGCAGGAGGAAGAGATGGAGGTTGCGTTCAGGTGATGCAGTCAATGTACTTGAGCAGTTATTTCCTCTGCTTCTGCTCAGCTGTGTCACCTCGTCAGGGACCTTTAGAAACACAGGACTGGATGGGGCCCTCTGAACCAGTAGGTCCAATCCTAAATATCCCATTACTTAGTCTTCACAACCAACACCCGAGGCTCTGTCTCAGAAATAGGGAATTTTTAGTTGCACAATGACAGCTGGAAGGGTTTGCCAAGACCTCAGTCTCGGATGGTTTGCAACCATCATCTCATTTCCAGTCTAAGTCAATGGACAGGTTACAGTTTGCTGTTGTGTTGGCACTGGGTCATTTAGTGCTTTTCTCCTGTCTGGAGGTCACTGCCTGGTGTTTCTTGGCACAGTGTTGATCGGATCCACAGCTGATCATTTGTAGCTAGCAAGTCAAAGTTTTTGAGTCTCCTTCTTATTCCCTGTATGAGCTGTTTCTCTCCAGCTCTTCCTAGATGAAATCACTGTTTCTCGAGCACAAATGCAGACTGTTGCCCTTCGGAGATGAGGTCCCCATCTTGCTGAGACTCCCATGTCATGTTTGTGGGCATCACAGATGCATTATGAAACCCTCACTTACCCTTTGATAAGCAGGACCTCCATGTCGTTCTCCTCCCTAGGCAGTTCCAGCCTTCCGGCTCCCATCCCATAGCAAAAAATCCTGGTGATTAGTACTGAGCCTAAAATTTAGTACTGATAATTTTCATCCCACTTCAAACACAGCAGTCAAGGTCAATCCCTTTCTTCCTCTGTGATATCCCGTTCCTCCTTCGTATTGGTGCTGCCGACAACGGTGTGTCATTAGGAGGTCTCATCAGTGTTGCCCTACTTTTTTTTGTGCCAAAGTCAACCTTAAAAATGTTAAACACTGCTAACCTCCTTCCAGGCTGCAGCTCAGCCTTCCGACTTTCATCACTGTTGTTTCCCTTGCCCAGTTTTCCCATTCTGCTGATGTTCATGTTCACTGGCTTAATTAATAATTTCCCACGTGGCCCTGTATCAAATGCTTTACTGAAACCAGATGGATTTTCACATTTCTTTTGTCTGCTAAGTCAGTTATCGTGTCAAAGGACATGTTTGACATCTCTCCTTTCCTCCTCCTGGTCACTGCTGTGTCTGGACCACCAGCTTCTCCTGGATGCAGGAGCAGATGCTGCAGAGCAGACCCCATGTTCCCTTGGTGAACTACTGCTGTAACACAAACAATAAATAAAGAGGAGAGGGATCAGCTACTTTAGACAGCAGGACTTTTCCTGTCCTTCCTTTGCGAAATAAATCACGAACAGCCGTTGTAAATTTGTCTTTTCTCACATTTAGAGCATGACCTTTGCTTTTCCTGTCTGCTACCGGCTGAACAAGCCTTCACTTTCTAAGTACGTCTGCGCTCTATCTTACATCAATCTTGCTTTTTCTTGCTCTTAGCTGAAGGTATTCATAGCACTGATGTTGATAACTTCTGCTAAGCCTTGCTGCGCTGTGGCAAGGATGCTCTCTTGCTAGCATGACCATCAACATCAGCCAGGAGGGGGAAGGCAGTTTTAGGAGGGTTTTGTAGGATGGAAGTTGTATTTCTATTGATTTATAACTCAGCATTCTGGATATCCTTCCAATGTCCTTTATATTTATATATATATGTATACACATATGCACATACACAAACCAAGCTGTTCTCCAAGTTACTGCTTTAACCTCCAACTCATCCCTCCTCCCCAAGCCCAACATTGCGGGTGTTATATAGCGAACACACTTTGCTTTCTATTAATAACCCCTTTTGCTCAAACGATGCCTTCACCTGAAGGGACCCCGCAGCACTTTGCAAACACGGTGTGCGTGCAGAGAGACTCCTGCACTGGGGACCTGGCCTGTGAGACTACCGAACAGGGTGTTTTGGTGCTGGGAAGGTGGGGAGGTTGCTTTTTATTCCTATTTTTTACATTTTTAATTTTTGTTAATATATTTTTGGTGGAGCTGTAATTCAGTTTTACAAAGAAGGATGCGTTCGAGGCATGTTCTCAGGTGGATGGGTAGCTTATCTGAAATGATGTGCTGCTTATGTCTGGGAAGAAGGGGGCTGGTTCCAGCAGTAAAAATCACTTCAGCCCCTGTAACGCAAGCAGAATTACCTGGGGGTGAAGATACGTCCCTCGGGCAGCTGTCCCTGTCCATGAGGATGCCAGCTGCACAAAAAAAAAAACCCACTTTGAGGAGGGGAATTTAACAAACTGCTTAGGGAAGCAGCTTGTTTCAGAAAGCACTTCACACTGCTGTGCTGTGCAGTGCATCAGGGAAGCAAATAACCTGGGATGTGCGTCTGGGATTAGTGCTGCATGGTGGAAAACAAGGAGGTGATGAGCAGCATCCCGTGCAGGGATGGTCTGGCACTGGGGTACAGCTCAAGGACCCCAGCATCCCCATCCACCTCCATCTGCAGGGACTCGCCATAGTCCCTCTTCTGGGCTGCGATTCAGGAGCACAAAATAATATCCCCGACGAGGATTTTTATTTGCCACTCTATTATTGTGAAAGCATCTCCCAGCTTGTTCTTGCTGCCAGCAGATTTGTAAAACCTCGCTGTTTGGCTGGTGCGTGGTTGCTTAACACCAGGCTTTACATTCGTCTGGTTTTAACTCTAAAAACACCACCACAGAGCTGTACACGAATCATTTCAGCATCGGCTACTCCACCTCCACGGCACAGGCAAGGAAATCCAGGCTGTTGCGAGCCGTGGGCTGGCTTCCGGCAGCCCCGCATCCATCCGTAGGACTCCCACTGACTGCAGTCGGCTTTCTGCTGCATGGCAACATCCTCCCCATGACAATTAGCTCTTGCACGGCCGTTTATCCGCCCAACCTTGCAGGTGCCGTCTTGGAAAGCAACCTTTGCAAGGTCGCTGGTGCTGTGCTGATGTGGCTTGGCTGCTGCTTTTGTTTTCTTGCTCTTTGAAAGGGTTGAAGGTTTGTGGGGCTGTGCAGGTGCTCAGAAAGTGGGAAAAACAATGAAGGTGATGTTTAAAGGTGGAGCTATGTATTAATTGCAAAGGGCAAGGTTATTATACTCATAGAAGTCAATAGGGCTGTTGCCCAGAGTTAGCACTGCAGTCTTAACTTAGCCCAAAGCCCAGATCAGATTGCCTTTCTCTCCCCAAAGCCCTGCACAACTGTCACGTCTCGCAGAATCCCTGCTCTCCTGTAGGATTAAAAGCTCGTGCCCTGGTGTTGGTATTTCAGATTTCCTTCTCCAAGCTTATCCCATTCTTGCTCCCCTTGTAGAGGTTATGAACAATATGCTTCTTGTGGGACTCCTCTGTGTAAGGGCTAGCTGCCAATTAAATGATGCTTATGTGCAATTAGTTATTAGGTGAATTAGTTAATGTTTTCCTTCACTTTGTCCTTTTCCTCCTCATTCCATCCCATTAAATCAGCTACAGTTATTGTGGCCGCATAGGTAGGGAGGAAGATAGACACATAGCTCATCTCCAAAGGAAGGGGATCCAATCTATTAATTCCAAAGCAAAGATGAGCAGACATCTTAGAAAGCACACATTTATGGGGAGCTGGACAGTTTGGTATTCCAGAAATCCAGCTAGTCCAGCTAAAAACATGGCTTTGGGAAGGCTGGAACTGGCCAGGCCAGTGAAGAAACCTCAGTTTTGTGTCTGGGTGCAAGGGGGAAGATTATCCAGATGTAGGAGGAGGAAATCCTTCAGGATCAGCCCTGATGGCTTCCTCCCACATTTGCCTTTCACCTTGGAGGAGGCTGCACATCTGCTCTTAGGGAGCTTTGCCTCCAAGAAATCAGTGAATCCTGCTCTGATGGAAAGGCAGGCAGGGACATGAACCCTGGCTGGTCTCATTCCCAGATGTGGGCAGTGATGGGACTGATGGTTGGTTTGTTGGCTGAGACCTTCAGGGATAAGCTGCAGGTGCCCTCGGGGTGCCGTTTGGCGGCAGGGGGGGTCCCTTTTCCTTCTCACCTCCACTTTGATGTAAGCCCATCAGCGTGAGCCCCAGTGGGATGGTGAAAGGATGCTTGGTGTCTTGTAAACTCTTTTGCAGCCTGAGCCACACGTTGCTACTAGCAAACTCTTCAACAGTGGAGTTACTAAAACTAAGGGGAGAATTAGCTATAAAGGTCTGATTTCTCCACTTTGGATTTGTGGAGGCTAACATGCTGAGTTGCAGATCAGGATTTCGACCATGCTTTGTGCTCCCGTCACTTGGATATAAAATGGATGTGCAGAAAATCTGGGATGGGGGAAGAAGGCGAAGATCAGAGGTTGCAAACACAAGATACTATGAAGGTATGGAAAGCTCTGGGTTGGGTTTGCATGGAGCTGATGTGCCGTGGTTGGGTGACAGCCTCCCACCAGGTACCCCATGCATCCAGGGGATGAAGGCACCATCTCAGCCGAGCTTGTTGCAGCGTTTGTCAGTAGCTATGGCAACTTGGGAGGAAGATTACCAGAGAGGGATGTGCTGGCAAGCAGCCCAGTGGAGGGAGGACACAAGGAAAACCACGTGTTCCCTCCGGGGAGCTGGAATGGGTTTTGACAATACCATTGTGCAGAGAGCAGGGAAGATGCTGCCATTGAAAGTTGCGGTGCTTTTTGGGGCATGGCAGTGGTGTTGGAGCAAAGCTCAGTGCTGTGTGCGATAAGGGAAGAGGTGACTGCATTGTGGAAAAGCTCCCACAGCTCTGTATGACCCACAAGGCTGGAGTGGCCTGCTGCATTCAGCCGGTCATCTCTGGGGTGACACAAAACAGGTTATTTCAGCCATCACCTGGCTGTATCATCCCCAGAAAGGTAGCCAGCCTTCAGAGGAGATGCAAAGGTCCATCACTCGATCCTGCCCCAGAGCATGGGATGAACTGGATGGTTTTTGAGGCTCTCCCTAGTCATTTGCCATGATTCCCCTCCTTGCTTGTTCTAGGGCTGCTGCTAACATGCTGATCCCTGTCCAGGGAGGAAAAAGGGTTCTCACTTTTATGACAAGTTGCAATTTGTCTCTCCCTGGCTGCTCTGAGATCTGGAAACCCTCAGAAAACGCAGCACGTCTGGTGGCTTAGAGGATAGTTTTCTGATGGGGCTTCTGCTGGTTCCTCTGGTCACGACTGCGGTCAGCTTTGGTCAGCTTTGGTCAGCTTTTGCAAAGCCTGGCACCTGAGGTGAAGTGGTTATGGGAGACCCTCCACTTCCGTGTAGACCAAGGGTCCTGCAGGGTGGTGTGATGTGAGGAGCTGATAGTGAACAACTGGAAAATTAGCCTGGAGAAGAGGAGGCTCAGGGCAGACCTGATCGCTCCCTACAGCTCCCTGAAAGGGGGATGCAGAGAGGGGGGATCGGTCTCTTCTCCCAAGGGACAAGTGATGGGACAAGAGAAAACGGCCTCAAGTTGTGCCGGGGGAGAGTTAGGTTGGATATTAGGGAAATTCCTTCCCGGAAAGGGCTGTCAGGGTTGGAAGGGGCTGCCCAGGGAGGTGGTGCAGTCACCATCCTGGGAGGGATTTAAGAGCCGTGTGGATGAGGTGCTCAGGGCCATGGCTTAGTGGTGGACTTGCCAGTGGTAGGTTAATGGTTGGACTTGATGATCTTCAAGGTCTTTTCTAACCTGAACGATTCTATGATTCTCTAAGCTGTTTCTTTAAACTCATCACGCCATTGCTGTGAGTTGCAGCCAGGCATGTCTGTCCAGCCCTTCCTATCTCAGTGGTCTTCCAGGGGATCTGCGGACATGTCTCGTAGGCTTTCAGCAGCGATGCGCACATGTCATCTTTTTCACACTCTGTCGGGGAGAAGGAGGGATGCTCCCAGAAGCTAATGCTGGGATCTGGAAACTGTTTTTTTTGACCACGTCACATTGATGTTTGAAATGGAAATTCGGTGGTGGGAATTCAAAGTGGATGATGTGTAAAATTGGAAGGGAGTGAGGACATGGTGCGTTCATGTGAGACTTTTGACGTGATGTGAAATAGGAGGAAAGAGCTTGATCTAAATCTCAGTGGAGTCAATGAAAAAAGCCTCCTGTACTTGTCTTGGAGCATGGGTCCATTTCTGCATGAGCATCATAGTTTCAGATAGCAATGCTACTAACTTGGCTCCTGCATCACATGGACCCAGCATTGCTGGGTTGGTGAAGGGCTGAGGCTTGCTCAAGCTCACAGCACAGTGACTGTTTCATCCCTTCTGTGTAGGACATAACCTGCCTTAAATATCCCACAGGCAATTTAAATTTACAGCACTACTTTCGTCCCGCAGTTGTAACTGGTACTGTGTTGCAGTTAAGAGATTTTTAAGGGCAGAAAGGGACATTAGGACCATCCATCCCATCTGGGTGCCTTTATAAGGCTCTATTTCATCTATGTAATCTTGTGCCGAGTCCTTCGCTTGTGTTTGGATAAATCATTTTGCGTACTGGAATTGGAATTCAAAGAGATCTTGACATATTGGAGAAATAATTTGAAATAAATAAGAAGCAGTTCAGGGGATGTGAAGGCAACGTATGACATAGAGGTAGGAAGCATCAGCGGTACTGGTGCAGATGGGGCAGGAGCAATTCTGCAGTGAATCACAATGCACACATTATTGCATTGAAAAAAATGAAAATCAGCCAAGAAAACCACTCAAAACCCCCCAAGCCCCAACTTTTAGGCAAGTAATGTCCTGACATGTATATATAGGAATTTGTCATGTAAGATGTGACATCCTTCCACATTAGTAAAGCCTCAGGTAAAGTCTTTTATGCAGGTTTTGGCTTTATACTTCAGCTCAGTTGTGAACCAAAGAAAGTCCTGAGGACAGCCATTAGAGAGGTCAGGAGACATTGCAGAAAGCTGGAAAGTATTGAATGGTTTTGGACAGAGAGCACGGTGCCACAGAGAAGTGGAGAATTGTCTTTGCATGTATGAAATACAACCGTCTGTTGGGATGCTCAAACCTGCTGTAGTCATAGTCAGGAGGAGCAAGACTTGGGATGTTGAAAGTTAGAAAGGTACTAAGTGGTTTGCTGGAGCAAGTCCGAGGGATATTGTGTATCTCTGGAGATGCCAGCAAGATCTCCACACTCCCTCTCTTTGAAACTAAGGAAAAAATAAGTCATTACCATTCATTCCCTGCATTGATTTTCTGTCTGCAGTGACCTTGGTGCTGCTTGCTTTGCTTTATGCTCCCCAGGGCACAGGTTGGATCAAGCAATTATAGTTTTAATAAAAGGTGCCTGGCTGTATGAGTGATGAGATTTGATTCATATTATCTCGATGGCTTCTGCTGATCTTCAATCATTACCCTTCTACCCTCTTTCCTCCTTGCCATGCTCCTGGTCCTTCATCCTGCGTTGGGCTCCAACTGTTGGAGTCTTATTCCGTGTTGGACCTTGTGTGTCTTTGCAACCAAGACCTGATAACCCGTTAGCGGGCTCAAAGCCTGCTAATACACGTGCACAGCTGGTGATTTGAAGTCAAAAGCATCATCACTTGCCGGCAGAGGTTAATAGGGGACCCTGACCCTGCCCTGCCTGGCTGCAAACTGCCGCAGGGGGAGAGCTTGCATGGACCCGGGAGCAGATTTCCATGCAGATTATTTTTGAGATTGATGGAAAAAGCCCTATCATTTGGGTCAGGGTCAGGATTGGATCTGACAGAGCAGAGGGGAGCATCCCTTTTAACTGCTTTAGCTTTGCTTTAGCAGAGAAAACCCAATGTGACAGCTTCAAGGCAATCATTTTCCCCACCCTCCTTTGGGTTGATTTTTCTCTCGGCTGGAATGTTAGTTATGTTTTATAATGTAATATTTAATTATTGCTTAATATAAACATTTTATGAATTGTTACAGGAGGTGAATTATTTATGGGAGGGGAAGGAGTGCTTCTGCTGAGCCTTTCTGCTCTGTCGGTTGCAATAAATATCGGTCATGGGGTGTGTTTAAAACATGCATGCTCTGCCTGGGAGACAAGAACACTGCCTTCTTCTCTCATCTCATCTCTCAGTTAAGTACCTGCTTAATACAGTTGTCCCTAGCATGTTTTATTTCCCGGCTAAGCTTGGAACAGCTCCAAAAGAAAGAAGTATTTGCACATCATCTCATTCCCCAATGCGTGTTATTTACCCAGTGGATACAAACGGCTCAGAGAGGCTGTAAACGTTTGCTGCGTGCACAAAAGTGCTTAGTAATAACACATCTTCCTCCCAGTTCTTTGGAGAAGAGTTAAAAAAATGATGCTTTTAATTTTTAGTCCTCAAATTTACTGTCTGGGAGCTTTTTTTTTTTTTTGCATTAGGGGAGGGATTGCAGTGCGTGCTTTTGTGCGCTGGGTTTTGGCAGGTAGGTCTGTGACTGCAGATGCTTGCAGAGCGTGTGCGGTGGAGCGATGTGTTTATTCCGTCCTATACTAACAATATCCTTGGGAAGTGGTTTTCCATGATCCAGACATATTTTTAGGACTATTTGTGGCCATATAACAATGGCACTTTCTTCAAGACCAGGTGTCTCTGGACACATGAGCATCGGTGCAGCACTGTGTCAACGCACATGGCACGCTTGCAGCCTCTTCCAGATGCTCCAGGCTGGGTCTGGAGGTGTCAAAAGACCTCAGACCCCAGGGTGATAACATCCCATCGGCTTCCCAAACCTTGTTGGTGTAGGATGCTCCCAAAACTGGGAACGGTCTCTGAGTCTCTCAGGTTTCTGGGGTTTTGTTCCAGCCTGTGCAGCTCTTTGGGCTTTGTTTTCTGCACACAGCATTTCTAAATCCCCTTTGCTGGCACAGGCAGCCGTGCACATGCCCTGGGATTTTCTTTCATCTCTTCTTGGTTTTAGCTCCCCAGTGCATGTTGCACACAGGCTCCTTGCGTCTTGAAACAGAAAACCACATCTCTACTCCACTTTTTCCTCCGAAGGGAGTAAATCCTACGCTTTGCATGCTGCTTACTGTTGTGTGCCATGCCTTTAGTTTCCAGACACTGATGTCAGGACTCCTTTCAGCTTCACGCCTCTCCTTTGGAGCAGAGACCAGCCTTGGTAGCACAGGGCCATCGTCACACGCGTGTGAACAGCGTGTTTCCCCAATCGTTTCGGTGTGCTCGAGGTGATGCTTTTCATTGCACACGGCGAGGGGCCTCCTGAACCTGAGCACCTTTGATGTAAAGGCATGACCCATTTCATCTGTGCTTCGCTTTCAGGGCTTTATACTCCTTGTAAGCACTGGAGAAGCCCTTGGAAACAGTCAGTTAATTATAAAATAACCTTCTTCCAGAACCTACTTTCTCACCATTTCCCATATAACGCCTCCCTACAGTCCTCCTTATCCTCTTCTTTCATGGCAGCTTTCGTGCGGTCAGCGTGGTACCAGCAGTGACCAGCAATTGCTTCGTTCACTCACATCGGTCCTTGTTTTATGTAATTAGGAGGAGATTTCACAATACAGCCATCTGCTCCAGCGCCTTGTGCTGTCTCTTTCCCAGACTCCCCTGAGACAGCTTTCATGGTCCCAGTATTTACCGATTTGGTACCATGGGACTAATCCAGTTGTTAGGGAGATGGTGCCAGTGGGTCCTTCCCATTACACTGTTATTGATGTGCAGGTGATGCTCATGGTTTCACAAACTTGTGGGGGGGAAGTGAGGAAACAGAGAGCTTTTTCTACACTTACTTTTGTCATTTCCCACAATTCATTTATTTTTGTGCTTCCTGCAGGCAGGGATAGCTTCTAAAGAGAGATGGGTCAACTCGGAGCACTGTCAACTGGAGTATTACACTCAAAGTGTGATAGGTTATATGTGATACATTAAAAGTGAAACGCTTTAATGGACCTAATTCTGCTCCCTGTTACACCCGTGCAGCCCCAGTGACTTGTGGTGGTGAGTTTTACAATTTTTTGGGAAAAATGCATGGGTGTATTAAGCTTTGTACTCTTCCCAAAGAAGCCTTCCGACCTCCCAGTGCTCCTCTCTGTCCCCCTAAACTGTCTGCCCATCTGCTCAGCCCAGCTTAGCCTTTCCATGGTGCTTTTAATGCTTCCCCACAGGGCAATTTCAATGTGATTTCTATGTTTCCTCCCCAGTAATTCTACTTATGCCGTGCAAACTCTGGAGCAGGAGCTCAGCACCTTACCATCCACAGCACAAATTAAACTTACATCTAGGTTTTGCAGCCCTTCAAATAATACAGTATTAAGGATGAAGTTTTGGGGTGGGGGGTGGGATCCGACTCAGCCTTTCATTGCTTTCCCTAGACTCAGTAATCCTTCATCTTAAGATCCTTTCTCAAGCTTCAGCTCTCTTCTTTCATCTTCTTAGTTCACAACCAGCTCTGTTCTGCATCTTCCAGTTAAAAAGAATTACAACTTCTTAATTTCAAATAAAGAAATGTTCCGTGGGTATATTGCAGAGGAAGGTGTGAAATGGAAAGCAAAATTCAGTCCTCAGTCAAAGCCAGCAACTGGCTTGTCACTTTTGCATGCGAAAAAACTACTTTAGCTTTATTATATATATAAAATCTTGTAAAGAAATATCATGTGCTCAAATACACACACACATAGGAGTAGCAGAGGCAGGCGGTCAGACACAGTGTAGGTTAATCTTGCATCCATCCACACTCTGTACTGCATTACTGGAGGCTGGGTGGTTGTCACACTGCGTATGGCGTGTGTAGCACAGCTCCCTGTCCCTGACTTCACCTGCTTTTGTGACAGGGGAATCGCAGCTCATCCGGCTGCAGAACAATTTGCTGTGAAATGTTCATCGTGGGAGATCTGGTAGCCCGGTTGATGGATCCAAGGTGAAGGGGCTGGAGCACAAGTCCTGGGGGGAGCAGCTGAGGGAGCTGGGGGGGGGCAGGCTGGAGA
>NW_010268071.1:12094-14643 GCF_000690775.1 Eurypyga helias
TATTGGGGAAATTCCTTCCTGGAAAGGGCTGTCAGGGTTGGAAGGGGCTGCCCAGGGAGGGGGGAGTCCCCACCCCGGGGGGGGTTTCAGAGCCGTGTGGCCGAGGTGCTCAGGGCCATGGGTCAGTGGTGGGATGAGCAGTGTGGGGTTAACAGTTGGACTTGATGATCTTAAACATCTTCTCCAACCTAAAAGATTCTGTGATTCTAAGGGATTTTTGCTGGAGTAGCTGTTGCAAAAAGTATCTGGACCGATCCGTGGGAAACCAAAAACCTGTGTGCCGTGGGGATGCCACTGGCAGACATGCCTTGCATCAAATTCTGCTTCCTTTTCTGAGAAGAAGATACTATGCATCCAAAACATTTATATGTTTGGATGATATGTTATTTTCTGTATTTTACTTTGTAGACTAAAATGGGGAAAATTGGGTGTCTTTGGAGCCTAAGCACGTGTGTGTGCTTTGCTTTCACAAGTGATATTTTTGCTTGGAGGCTCTGAGCTGAAGTGTCAGATCACTTAGGAGGCATTTGGTTGTTACTACACACAGATTTCAGTGGTCTAACAGAAAATAAGATGCCATCCTGGTTACAACTTGGCCTCTGAGCTGAGCTGCAGGCTTCTCTATCCTCTGGGCATCTAGGAGACATATCCATTGGCGTGAGCAGCAGTTGAGGCTGTGACCTTGCATCAGTATCTCCATCAGCTCTGCAGAAGCATTGGAGGGGGAAGGAGGATGCTGCCAGGAGATGAGAGGGTTAGACAGTGGTTTTGCCTGCCATGGGCCGGATGTACAGAAGAAATACGCGGTGTTCAAGATTTTCTTTGCATTGGGCTTTCAGCAGCGTGTTACTGCTCCATCCCAGTGCAAAGAAAAACGTGAATACCACATATTCTGGGCACTAAATTTTTATAGGGCTTGTTTTACTGCTCTTCTGCTTAGTGGTCAGTGTCCTTGTTCCTCAATGCCTCCTCCGTGAATGTTCATGGGGATTCTGATCCATGAGGATCAATTTTCCTAGCATTTGCTTTGTTGCCATTTTGGACATGTAAACCTTTGGAAATCAGCTGACTTCTGTTAAAGCCCACACCAGAATTGCTTTCATGTGTTAAGTGAAACTCAGACTGTGACTATCTATTCTCATCATTTTTCATGTGTACAATTAAGCCTTAGGACACCTGGTGCCCGATCAGCATCTGATGGATATTCAGACACAGTCATATAGTAGCTACTACGGTGAGGAGCGAATAATAATACCCTAAATCATCCATGCAGTGGCAAAACAATAGCTGAAATTTAAGTTTCACCGTCTTCATTCTTTACTCCCTTTATTGCTGAAATCTATTTCTACTCCCGTGTCAGGAGGAGCAATTACACTGTCATGCAGACTAGAAATGAAATCAAAGAGTAGCACTGATTTTGAGCTGCATTAGAAACACAGAAAGAAGGGAAGTAATGATTCCCTGAAGGGAGCAGAAAAATACAGCTCGTTGAATAACACAGAAAGGCTTCTATTTCATGTCAAACAGCCATTTTCTGACCTTCCTTCGGAGAGACCCATCCTTCTGCATCCATGATTTTGATGATAATTGGACAAATTCAGACCAAATCTTACCTGTGATCCCCAGCACCAGCCATCTTTTGTCTCAAGGGCAAACCTTGCGGTTTCTATGCAGCTGAACTGCAGTATCACTAAAGCATCTCCAGACTGGAGAAGGGCCAGGATCTAGGGAACAGGAGCTGGCGACAAGCTCAAGCAGCTTCACACCAGAGCTTCCAGAATGTCAGGACAGGGGGGTCCTCCTGCCCGGGACTGCAAGGGTAAATGGTCTTCATGAACATCCCCTCCCATGACTACAACAGTGTGAACAAAGCAATCTGGACCAGGGCAGAGCTGTTGTCAGCAGTGCTGGTCAGTGAGATGCACCTTCCTCTCACCTTCACTGAGCATCATCACCTTCATCACCCTTCATCTCCTTGGGCAGCAGCAGTTCGTTTCTGTGTCTGGTCCGTTGTGGCCAAAAGGTGATGCCCATCCCATCCTGCTGCTGGATCTCGGGGCTGATCTGATTGTACTACAAATATGCAACATGCAGTTGCTTCATTTGACCAAAAAAGCTTTGTTTTCCCCAGCCTTAGCTAGCATATCATGCTGCACCAGATTCCCCTCTTAAAAACCACATCACTGATTCACATACAGCTTTTGCAGTGTGGTCCACCAGGCTCCAAATCAGAAAATCATTTCTGCCCATATTTACCTGTGAGGAGCAGCTAAGAGCCACTGCATGTGCTGAAGTGTTTTGCCAAACTGCAATAATGCATTTTTAATTCATCTCTTGTGTCTTCAGACACCTGAGGTGTGGAAAACTTCTCTCCACCAAGAAACCCACTGGAGCCAGAGGCTCACGAGGCCATTCCCCTAGCGCAGCTCCGGTGGTCCGTTTGCATGGGGATGGGCAGAGGCAGAAGGACGTTAGCTGGAGACAGACTCAGGCACCTGCCAGTCTGTATGTATCCCATCGGATATTCGTATGAGTTCGTTGCACTCAGC
>NW_010268071.1:14682-26176 GCF_000690775.1 Eurypyga helias
TGTTGAGTTGCCCTGCAAGTACTTCCACTTTTCCTAATATGAAAGTTTCTTTTCAAGGTTTTTTTTTTTTCTCCTGGGACCTCACCATGTGTTACTGGGTGAGCCTTGTTAATCCGTGTGTCCATACCTTGGTGGTGGCTGTATGGTTGTGCACGTTGTCTTGTGGGTTGTTCAGCCTGGAGAAGAGGAGGCTCAGGGCAGACCTTATCGCTCCCTACTGCTCCCTGAAAGGGGAGTGCAGAGAGGGGGTGTCAGTCTCTTCTCCCAAGGGAGAAGTGATGGGACAAGAGGAAACGGCCTCAAGTTGTGCCGTGGGAGGGTTAGGTTGGATATTAGGGAAATTCCTTCCCAGAAAGGGCTGTCAGGGTTGGAAGGGGCTGCCCAGGGAGGAGGGGGAGTCACCATCCTGGGAGGGATTTCAGAGCCGTGTGGACGAGGTGCCCAGGGACATGGGTTAATGGTGGTATGAACAGTGCTGGGATAGCGCTTGGACTCAATGATCTTAAAGGTCTTTTCCCGCCTAAAAGATTCTATTTTTTTTAATATACATGAAGGAGTCAGATATGTGATGCTCCTTGGTCCAGCAAACTCTCACAGGAGCCCTTTAGCTCTCCTCATCGTATTCAGGTTTCTGCAGCCCACACAGATCTGCCTGTGGCAACACTTCTCCCAATCCTAATCTTGCTGCAGCACCCTATGCAAGGTTAGGATGCTTCTGTGTCAAAGCATCCATGCCCTGAGCTGTTTTGTTTGTTTAACCGTGTGGCAAATTTTAGTTATCTGCCTATTTGGAGGACAAGGCTCTTGCTCCGACCAACTGGAGAATAGACATGTAGGGCAATTAATGGGATGTTAGCAGAGCTTCGACCTGGCCCTGACCTATTTTCCAGGGGCGAACATGGCATTTGCAGATGGATTGTTTCTGAAAGCGAGCTCAGACATGTCAGGCTGTCGTCACCCTCAGAGCTTTCCTAGCTGGCTTCATTGCTGACACCAGCATTGAATTCCCTGACTTTACAGGCTTGAGCATGTATGAAGACAGCACAGCAGCTTCTGTATGGAATGGCCAATGCGTGTCCCTTCCTCAGCAAGACCCATGAGCTTATAACATCAGGGGAAATTCAGAGAGGTATAAGTTGGTCAATCTCCATGGGTTGTGATTCACACCAGGAGGGTTCCTGAGGTGTTGGGTTTAACCTCTTCAGACCTCAAGACGTACCTTTCCTTGGTGTCAGGTATTTTTGCGATGGGATCTCCCAGTGTTACCTTCCCCAGACTCCACGCTTTTCCCTTTGGTGGGTATTTAGCCACCAAAAGTTAGAGAGGTCCTTGGGCTGGTGGAACGTAGCAGATGCTGAGGGATATCCTTTGTCTGGCTCAGACTCTGTTTTCCCCGTGGCTGGGGGTTTATCTCACCTTTTCCTATCGTACATGGACCTCTCCATGCTGCTCAAAATCCCACTGGCTGTGTGTTCCTTACGGATCATAGACTCACAGAGTGGTTTGGGTTGGAAGGGACCTTAAAGCCCACCCAGTCCCCCCCCCTGCCATGGGCAGGGACACCTTCCACTAGACCAGGTTGCTCCAAGCCTCATCCAGCCTGGCCTTGGACAGTTCCAGGGATGGGGCATCCACAGCTTCTCTGGGCAACCTGTGCCAATGCCTCACCATGCTCTCTGGGAAGAAATTGGGATAAGAGTTGGGATGGTGCCAACTCTCCTATTTCTCTCTGCTGAGAAATGAGCAGGGGCAGGGCTGTTACTGTTGCCGTTGCTCTCCTGCAACTGCTTTGCTCTCTGAGCTCCTTAACCCTCTGCAGTGCTCACCATCACCTTCATTCACATATTTGCGATATTATGGACATGATGGCATGTGCAATAATTCTGCATCCTTGGAAGGCCATGCTCCATGGCTCTTGGGCAGTGAAATATCCATGATTTGTGAGCTGCTGACTCAAGCAACTTTTATAAATGGATCGCAGCGTGGTTCTGCTCTGCCAAATGACTTGACTTCATCCTTTTCAGCATATTAATTATATCTTGCTCATAGCCTACTTCAGCCAGTGCTAAAGTCACCCTGGTGAAGGCTCAGCACTTTGCTCCTCTTCTGTGATAGTGCTGTACTTGGGTGGCGGTGAGGCACTGGAGCAGGGTGGCGAAGCGCTGGAACAGGTTGCCCAGAGAAGCTGTGGATGCCCCATCCCTGGAAGTGTCCAAGGCCAGGCTGGATGAGGCTTGGAGCAACCTGGTCTAGTGGAAGGTGTCCCTGACCATGGCAGGGGGTGGGAACTAGATGGTCTGTAAGGTTCCTTCCAACCAAGATTCTGTGATTCTACGTGATGGGCCCTAACCAGGGATGTCCACAGATACTGGTCCCTCCCCAGCCTGCTCACGCTTACTCCGTTGTGCATTGTCAGAGTTTCAAATCCATACATTAATATAGCACATTGTTTTAGTCTCTGTGCACAGATACTGGCTCGCCCAGTTTGGTCTGTGTTCGTGTATATGTGTGTGTGTGCATGTCTTAGAGGTTGATTATTAATGTTTGGGAAAAAATAATCTCGGGCACCAGGAGCTTCATTATACCATTCACAGTCTCAGTGCAGCTTTACAGTAAATTATTGTCTACAAGATAATGGCATGGGTACTAGAGGATAAAGCTGTCATTAAGCATCCACGTAGGACTTGGAGACAGGGCACTGGCTGCAGCAGACAATGAGGGGTTAGTTCTTGCTCTTGCGGTGGCAAATTTCCTGTGATGACAAAACCAGGAGTTGGTTGGAATTAACCTTTTAATCAAGGAGGACTGTGGTGGGAGATGGGATGGAATGGCTGAAGTCAGTGTCTTGGGGTGCAGGGGACGCACTGTGTTGCAGTAACATGTCAGGCTGTCAGAAGCAACAAGGAATTATCCAGGTCCAGGATTTTAGACTTATTTCTCTGGGAGGCAAGAACACATTGTGCCGTTCACTATTGCACAAGGGACCTTAGCCTGGGGCAGTGTTCCTTTATTGCTGAAAATGTGTTAGGAGTCATGTTTTGACTTTTGCAGGACAGTAACCATTGATCAGGCTTGTCTTGAAAATTATTTGTGTTTGTAGGAGGATACACAGCCTGTTTTTATTGAGTCCAAATGGATTTTTTCTGTTCATATTAGAAAAGAAAACAGCTTTACGATCAAAACATGTGCATGTTCCTCATATGACCAATCCTTTGTGAGCAGAATTTGCTCTTCTGGCTCATCATGGCCAGGACCAGACAATTGGAAGAGATTCCTGCAGTATGGAATAACTCCTGCTTTAGCCCATAGTTTTTCAGGACAGCTGAATGCTGAATAAATAACAGTGTTAAAGATTATCTCAAGGATGTGTTGCTGAAATTTCCTTTAATACCTCTACATACTCTCAATATTAATCTAAACAGCCATGACTTAATTAAATCTCATTAAATGCTGGACTGCAGTGACCTCCTTTGGCATCGAGTTCCAGAGTTCGACCAGGCACTATCACTGATTTTGGGTTTCCCACTGTTTCATTTCACTGGACATCTTTTTCCCTGCATTAAGAGGGAAAAGGAAGTTGGAGAATATTTGGGACCAAATGATACTCTGTTGCAGAAAAGCAAAGTAATTTGAAAATCCCAGATAAATCTGCTACTTAGCTTGGCCAAAATGTATATCTTTTTCATCGCTGTTTTGTTTAGAGGAATATTAAGGAGAAATGTGATGTTCTGAAATAATCCTTCTGAAGAAGTTTGATGTTTTGCTTCATAAGGGGATTCGTAGTCCTTTTGTGTTGTCCTGTGTAGAATAAGGAGGAAATGGGATGGAAAAGAATTAAAGAAACTGAAAAAGAAAGCAAAATTTCAATTTTAAAGTGAATTAAACATTTCAGGCCAAACATTTCATAAAGCATTGTGGGGTTTTTTTCCCCAGTGAAAAATCTGAATATTTTTCATTTTTGTCTGAACTGAATTTTTCAGATTGAGCTAGAAATATCCCTTCTGTGCAGGACTCCAGCATGAAGTTTCTGGTCTCCCTTTTCTGCGTCACTCATAATTTCTTACATGCACATCAGTATGAGAGAATCAGGCTGGCTCAGTGCCAGTAAATCTGTCAGCAAAATGCATTTAACATCCTGTGCTGATTCTGAACAAAGGTAACCTCTCTTTCAAGTCCTTCAAAGTAGGTGGAATCTTTGAAGTGATTAAACCTGGCCCCATCTCTTCCTCCTCCTTTTGGCTGTTTGTTGGCGTCAGTAGGTGAAGGCAGTCAATGCGCACACGAGTGTTGGTGAGCATCTCCAGAGATGGCTGCGTGCTATAGCTTGGGGCTCAACATCAACTCCATGTCCCCTGGCTGGGGTGGAGGAGGATGTTCAAGCCACCTTCAACCACCTTCAGCAATCCTCAGCCAAGGGGGAAAAAGCAATTAAAAGAAAATAACCAAAGGGGATGAAGCCCTGTGCAAGGGCAGTGTGGTGGATGCTGATATATGTGCAGAGCAACTCTTGGCTTTGATGGGTATAGATCAGGTCACCCCATCCCCAGGCTACTGTCATCTGGTAAGATCTGCTAGCTATTAATTTCCAAGACGTCTGCCCCATCCTATGTAGCCCTGTGTTCTCGTCAGGTCTGTAGATGGCTGAACCACCTTTTTCTTCACTGGGAATTTTTCCTGTTGCATTTCACTTGCAAAAGTTCATCTGATGCCTCATCTACTCCTTTTTGTGGAGTTTCATTTCAATTTCCATCTCAGGTCAGCACTGGGTTCCCGACTGATTCTAATTATTCTTTGTAAGGCTAGGACCAGAGCTCGGCAGAAAATTAGGAGACGTGTAATTTGCTGCTATTTTAGTTCAGCCCTTCCGTTTCGTGCCAAGATAGCAATTCTTCAAATCTTCCTCAGCAAAATTAAGAGCAATGAAAATCCTTTAGAGAAGGAATTACAGAGCTGGACTAAGCTGTGCCTGTGGGTATGTCCGTGCTCGTGACTCACCCATGCAGCGTGAGCAAAGGCTTTTCCTCAGGTTTTACATGAATTCTGTGGCTGAGGCCTTTTAGGATGGGGTCTAGCACGCTCCTGAAATTCTTTCAGAGCTAATTTTGTGTGGAGAGGTCTATGGTCATCCGGACGTCGCTATGACAGGCTGTTCTCCAAACAGGGAGAAATAACATTTTCAGGGCTCATTTCAGACTGCAGCCGGAATTTGTAACTTTTGGGCACCTTCCCCACAGATTGACCTTGGGTTGTTAAAGAGTAGTGAGGGAGGTCTCAGAACTGCAGGGTCTTTCTGCAAGCCAGGGTTAGTTTTAGTGTTACAGGACCAACAGATAGAATAATGTAGAGAACAGATATTTTTGCTAGTTCCAGAATACAAAAAAACCCTCAACTCTTAAAGCTGCTGCTTTTCTTCTCACTTCTTGCTGTATATAATGAGTATAGAAATTTATAAAGCAGCGTCTCTGGGTGTCATAAATGGCCTGGATCATCAGGCCAATTCCGGATAGCACAGTGCGACTGTCCTAAGAGTTGTCCCATAGACTGTTTGGACGATACGTCATGGTTGACACAGGACTGTGTCAGACTGAGTTCTGGAGCTGGCATATTCCAAGGACAGTTCCCAACAGGCTCTTTTCCATCATTCATCCATGGTGGAGATGGTGAAATTTAGGAATTTGTACTTTTGTGCTAATTAACCACAGTAAGTTGAGTTTCTTGGCACTGATGCAACCAGCGCAGAATAGCCTGTGTCTATTCTAGTAACGCCTTTTTTTAACAGTTTATGTGTTGCCTGATACGTCAAAAATAGACACTGAGATCAGCTTGCTGCACCAGGCATAGTTATAGTAAATGGTCTGAGTTTCTCTCCGCCTTCCACTGCCTCTGCAACCTCTGGGTAGCAGAATTGGGCACACTGAACACTTGGCCATGGTGACAGCCAGGAGAAGCTGGCACATCCCAGGTGTGGTAGGACTGCAAACAAATGTGACCCGTGCTCTGTCTCACGCTTGAAGGGACTGGCTCTAGTGTTATAGCTGGTGATGTGAAATCATGCACATTCGCCTGAAGAGGGTTTAGAATAGAATCACAGAATGGTTTGGGTTGGAAGGGACTTCTAAAGACCATCCAGTCCAACCCCCTGCCATGGGCAGGGACATGTTCAACTATACCAGGTTGCTCAGAGCCCCATCCAACCTGACTTTGAATGTTTCCAGGAATGGGACATCTATAACCCCTCTGGGCAATGTGTTATTTCTAGATGTGCACTGAATCTGTGTGACATAACTCATATTTACAACTTCTTTGTCAATACTGTAAAATATTTCAAGATCAATGCCTTCTATCCTCCACTCCCAGAAAATATTGTGGCTGAGCTATTTCAGAGCTGGTGGACATAGTGCACCAGGATGCATCCACCCGAGAATGACTGTTGGTCTATCCTTTTCCTGCAAAGACAGGCTTATCTGTGGGAGATGCTGAGTAGTCAAGGGTCCTGTCTCCAAGTATAGTGGAGCTTGAATACTCACAGAATTCTTACATCTGCATTAAGACCAGCAAAACAAGGATAGAGAGGAGCAGAGGAATTCATGCTCATTTTTAACAGTCAGATGGGATTGGCTGTTGCATTAACAGCCCAGCTCTATTGTGTGACCTCGTGCTTTAGCATTTCAGCAGGCAGCCCATGGAGTGCAAAATACGTTCCCTGCCAGCCCACAGTAGGAGGCTTTTCTCTCCCCTTTCCCCATCTCGTGTGTCTGGCTTTTCTACGGAGATCACAGCCTTTTCAAGGGAGCAGCCCCTCTCTTTCTGCATCTTTGCATAATGCAGTGCATAATGAGGTTGCCAAGCACTATGGTAACAAATACACTGCTTCAAAGCTCACCTCTGTATAAACCAGCATTTTATGAGCAGCAGAATGAATAAATCCTCCTTTGTGTTCTGTCTTTAAAGTCCAGCCCCTACGTGCACACTACTACAGCCTCCATCCTCTGCCTCTGGTTCTGTAGATGTAAACTGTGCTTAGGTTTGCTGATCAACCTTGTGGTCCACGTGGGCTGATTGGCCAGCTGGCCTTAGAATGAGTGAGAAAATTAATTTTACCTGGCTTTCCCTCAGCTGAAAGACACCATTTGGATGTTCCTTCTGTGCCCACTCACTGATTTTGAGGAAAGGCATTGTGATTTTCACCTTTGGGATTTCTGCCTCTGCCTCAGATATGATAGAAAATAGTTAATGGGTTCAGAAGTTGCTAAGAAAGAATCTGAGAGACAGATAGACATGGGAAGAGAGAATTAGTGTATGATTTTATTATTTCCTTTGGAAAGCAGTTGAAAATATATGGTCTACTTTGGAATAAAAGTGGATCCTAGGAAGAAGCCTCTTGTCTTCTGAGGAGCTTGGGTTGAACTTTGAGTTTGTCAGTAATGTATTCACATTTTTAATCCATTTTTTTGAGGATATTTCCTCTTCCTTTCTCCAAACTCTTCATGCAGCAGCTATATTCTAACACTGGACTGCAGAGCAGTATCTGTGGACAAATGGATGACTTTCAGTGAAGGGGAACCAAGAGGAGCCCATTCATGTAGTGCTTATTCAGGGCAACAGTTTCATGAAGAATAGCATCCTTCAAGCAGGCAGTATCCTTGGGCCTTTGGCAGCATTATCCAAGCCCAAGACAGGCTGAACAGTAATAGAGGGGGAGAGAAATGAAGAAATAGAGGGAAAAGAAAAAGTAGGTGTAGCTGGAATCAACAATAAGAAAGGATGGAAAGTTGGTGATAGGATCTGGCTCACGGATTAAGATACATACGTTTAGGGGTGTATTTGTGAGTGTCTTCACATGTGCTAGATGTCTGTATTCTTGTCAGTGGAGATCTAGACAGCCAACAGCCCAGGGATGCGTTCAGCTCATCCTAAAGCAGTCTCCATCTTTGGTGTAGGGAGTGGCTCTCCAAGCTCCACCGTGTTGTCCAGTCCACATTGACCACCATAAGGACACAGTCACCCTGCAGATGTGTGTGTGTCTGCAGGGTGGTGTCTGAGGAGGAGAAACACACCCAGGAGACTGTTGCAACCATCAGTTATCTTGGAAGAGAATGCTTTTTTCAGTCTTTGCAGTGGGATTATGTGAACGGGTCCTCTGATGACCCATGAGGTGTGCGTGTCCATACTGAAGCTTTCCTCAGCCTCTGGACTCAGTCCAGTTATTTATCTTCATAGAAGTAACTGAATATCTCCATGACCATTTGTCAAATTTGCTTGAAGCTGGTTAAGATGTTCAAAGCTGTTATGGGAAGGGATTGGCTGGCAGTACCCTCACACAGAGTTCATTTCCTTAATAAACCAGGCTGAAAACGAGTAACGCAACCCAGCGGTAGTAGAATAGAAGAGGGCAGGAGGGACAGGGTCTGCAACTTCAAGGTCCCATGGCCCCAGAGTTACTGAAATTAAGACAAAGGCTTTGATTTCCAAGGAAAATTCACCCCTTTGCAGAGGGCTTGTATCACCACTGTTAGGCTAGCTCCTGGCTTACACTGAAGTCTAAAGGATCTAAACACTGCCTGGGACTATGCCTGAAAATGAGCAATCTATGGTAACAACACACTTGGGCTTCTCCATCCCCATTCCCAGATGAATGGTAATTTTCAGACAGAAAATTGCTTCAAATGTAGAAAGATATTGGTGCCACTTTGCAAAGAACTAAAAAATGCACAAGTAGGAAACTGAATGGGAACCAGAATGTGCCCAGCAGATGCTAAAAATCTTTGAAATGTGTTTGGTTTTTTTTTCCTCCAAAAAGCTCTGTCCAAAAGAAATAAAAGATGGTGTTATTTTTTCCAGTAACTTAGGAATTCACCATCAGCTAATTAAGAGAAGATGTAGCTCACAATACCTGATGAGCTGCATTTCCTACGCTGCTGGGCTTCACATCTAGGACAGTCTTATCTTAAACTATTTCTTTACGGATTTAACAAAACTGTTGTGTGTAATTTGGTGCAATAGAAGCAAAATGATACAATTCACTACTTACAGGCGTGGGTGAGGGGTGGTTGTAGGAAATCCTATCTCTTTATGTTTCTGAATCACCCAGCTAGCTTGCCTTCAGGGGAGTTTGCTGAGAAGTGTGTGTCCCGTGTTGAGTTGCAGAACATGAATTTCAATGCTCCTTTCTAAATACTCTTTTCCACCATAACTGCGAGCGTCAAGGACTGCTTGCGGGTAGCTTCAGTGCAGAGGTGAAGTTGTAGAGGCAAAAAAGCATCTATGTTTTCAACAAATGTGGTTTCAACATCTGCGACGAGCTTTTCAGAGGGCACCGGACCAGTGTCACACAAGTAGCAGGTTGACTGGCACCCCAGACTGGCTGATTTTGATAGACCAAATTTCACTTGAACTTCTAACATGTCAATGAGATGAGGTTAAAAATGAGCTGCTGGAGGGCAGTTTCTTTGTACACTTGACCAGATGGAGGCAAAAGCCCTCCTAAGTAGACCTTGACCAGTGGGGGATTTCATTCCCACATTACCATTACTCTCCTGTTGGTTTAATTCCTGAATCCCTTTCTTTTTGATTTTCAGAAACGAGTTCAGACCCTGGATAGATGTCAAGCCTGTGAAAGCTATAAAAGCAAAGGCTCAGTACAAGCCTCCAGAGGAGAAAATGACCCATGAAACCAGTTACAGTGCTCAGTTCAAGGGGGAAACCAGTAAACCTGCTCCAGCCGATAACAAATTCCTGGAGCGCAGAAGGATACGCACTCTCTACAGTGAACCCTACAAAGAACCGCCAAAGGTGAGAAATGCGGCATACGGGACCCAGGGCCATCACTGCTCCTGGTGGGACACTGCCTGCTGTTTTTCCTATTATGTGGCATCTTCATTTCCAACGACTGGGTGAATCTGGGCATCCACACTGGAGATGGTGGTGGATGAAAAACTGAATGTGAGTCGGCAGTGTGTGCTTGCAGCCCAGAAAACCAATCTTATCCTGGGCTGCATCAAAAGCAGCATGACCAGCAGTGCCAGGGAGGGGATTCTCCCCCGCTGCTCTGCTCTGGTGAGACCCCTCCTGCAGTTCTGTGTCCAGTTCTGGGGCCCCCAACAGCAGAAGGACGTGGATATGTTGGAGTGGCTCCAGGGGAGGCCACAAAGATGCTCCAAGGGCTGGAGCTCCTCTGCCATGGGGACAGGCTGGGAGAGTTGGGGGGTTCAGCCTGGAGAAGGGAAGGCTCCAGGGAGACCTTATTGTGGCCTCTCAACACTTAAAGGGGGTCTACAGGAGAGATGAGGAGGGACGAGGGTTAGATTAGGTATCAGGAAGAAATTCTTCACGGAGAGGGGAGGGAGGCACTGGAACAGGTTGCTCAGAGAAGCTGTGGATGCCCCATCCCTGGGAGTGTCCAAGGCCAGGCTGGATGAGGCTTGGAGCAACCTGGTCTAGTGGAAGGTGTCCCTGCCCATGGCAGGGGGGGGGGAACTAGATGATCTTTAAGGTCCCTTCCCACCCAAACCATTCTATGATTCTATGGGGTCCAGTAGAGGTTGATGCACTTTGGAGGCAATAGTGCCCTACATCAAAGCATAAAGAAGTGAGGGTAGGACCCAGACAAAGATATTTTTGCATTGTCATTTCCCATGTGATTATCTAGACAGCTTTGTCTTTCTCCCTCCAAAATTCTAGGCACCCAACATTACACTTTATCCCAGGAACAACATGGTAAGGGTCAGATCTTCATCTGCAATTAATTCAGAGTGCTCCACAGATTTTGACAGTAAGCACTTTTGGCTTTGATCAGATGGAGGACATCTGTTGAGAAGGACCTGGGCTGAAATGTCTTCCAGCCTTTTTTTTCTAGGAGCAGCGGAAGATCTGCCTATAAATGCAGTCAGTCTGTGCAGTTTTAGACCTAGGACCATTAGGTCTTCCCAGAGGTTGTAAGTGCTTAGATTTCTGTGGTCTCAGGGGGATGGCAGGGCCAGCATGGAGGACCTGAATGCTTCTGTTTCTCCTTAATTTTGAAGCTGTCCTCCCTATTTTGGGGGCTGTAGAAATATGTAGGTGAAACGCACTGTTGTGGACTTTGCTTATGTGCCAGTGTCCTGCACCCCAGCTATTCCCAAGTAATTTTTTTCCATTGTGGCAATCTGTTAAGGGTCAAACAGATTGAGGAGTCATGTCCTGCAAGAGAGGTGAGCGTTGTATCAGCATCTTTGTCCTGAGCATCATTTCTCTCCTTCAAATCCAGAGAGAGAAAATTCCTTCCAAAGCCTCTCCTGAAGCCAGAGAAAGATGGAGGAATCAATAAAATGACTGATAATATTCCCACTCCTATTTACCCTGCTGTGACCTGATCTGGATACAATGGGCTCTGTGGCTTCAGGGGGGGCACTGTGACATGAGGGCATCAACAAAGGAGTTGGCCATTTGCAACTCAGCATGCATGCAGCTGCTCCCCTCCCTTCGTGGCAGGGCTTATCTAAGTAGATAAATAGCA
>NW_010268071.1:26187-40999 GCF_000690775.1 Eurypyga helias
GTTTCTGATCTAAATCCTGTTTTCCACCTGTCCTTGTGTCTCTCTTTCTCTTTCTCTCTCTCTCTCTCTCTCTCTCTCTCCATCTCTGTGTTGTTGTTCTGCATTTCGCCGTCCATGCAGGTGGAAAAGCCTAGCGTAAAGCCTTCCAAACCAAAAAAGACCACAACAAGCCATAAACCCCTGAAAAAGGCCAAAGACAAGCAGATTGCATCTGGCCGGGCTGCCAAGAAAAAGAGCGCCGAGACCTCCAACACAGCAAAACCAGAGGACAAGGAGAAAAGTAAAGAGATGAACAATAAACTGGCTGAGGCAAAAGAGTAAATGTCACTGCACTTTCCTTTCTTTCTCATTTTTTTTCCTTTTCTTTCTTTCTTCCTTTCTTCCCTTTTTTTTTTTTTTCTCTTGATTAAATAAAGGCCACAAAATTAATTAGAGGCTTCTAATCTGCTTTTTGTTCTGATTGTATTAGAAGCTTTTCTGTTTTATTTCCAAGGAGGATTAGGGAATCCTTGTTTCTGAGGTCAGGTTGTTCTGCTTTGCCTGCACAACACGGCTCTGCACAGAGTGAGGGACGTGGGAATGCACAGGCGGGAGTCGTAGGAGATGACGGTGATGGATAAAGCGTGATTGCGTCCAACAGCCTGTCCCTTCCCTCAGGCTTGGGCCTTCTACACTTGGATGGCATGGAAGTGGCATTGAGCCATGGAGGGGCTGTGCTCTTATCCTATGAGTCCCTTTTGGGGTTGGCCGTTGGGTCATCTCCCACTGGTGTCAACAGGTGAAAGGTTCTGGAGGCCGAGGGGATCAGAGGTTCATGCTGTGGCTCTGCTGTAAATCTGCTAGAATCAGTGGTGTGGCCAAGAGTGATTTCCCCTGGTGACACTGGTGGGACTTTTGCTCCAAGAAGCAAAGGGAGAGGACATCCCGTGCAGATGAAGGACCAAATTCTCCCCCAGGGTAACTGGGGTGGTTCTAGCTGAATCAAGGCAGCTTCACTCATCAAAACTACTTGAAATCCTTGATGTAAAAAAAAAAAGAGAGGAGTGAGGAAAGGTGCAGAGAGCAGTGAAGACTTCCCAAGTGTGTGGCAGGTCAGATTAGATTATCAGCAGGCTGTTCTTCCCTATTGTTTCCCCTAGGTTATGGATCTTTTTAGTTAATCCTGTTTTGTTTTGAATCTTGGTCTGCTTTCTTCACTTCTGGGGTGCCAGTAGACAGAGCTAGATTTCAGAAAGAGGTTTATTTTGCAGACATGACCTTCCAAGGGGTAGAAGGAAATGAGTCACCAAGGTTGGCTAGAGCTGTCAGCCCCCGCTGTTTTGACTCTACCAGCTGTTGGAGTACATGTTGGCTTGTAAGCATCCTAAGAGGGCCATAAACCAGTTGCTGGGATCCTAGATTCTCTCCAGACAAGATCTCAGGGTTTCAATCCTATTTACTGTGCTCTTACTCTAGGAAATCTCCATGCGCAGCCAGACCAGTTTGGAAGCTGTAAACACAGCTGGAACCATTTGTTAGCGAGTATGAACTGGCTCAACAGACTGGCATTGCATACCCCAAAATTTGGGTGGTTGTGTCAATGGGAGCTGGGAGAGGTATGGTCCTAATCCAAATTTACGTGCCTAATTCTTGGATTGGGTCCTAAGTGTGAAAGGATTAATCTTGATCCCACCAAACTGAGCTGTTAAACTCTCCTGTAGCCGAGTGGCTGCAAGTCAAGATGCAGGGCTCTCCTTTGTATTTGCAGCTCAATATTTCTGTCTTAACATTCAGTCCAGCTTGAAACTTTCAGAGAACAGACAATTGGGAAGAACGAAGAGAGAGATGGGAAGTAGGGTAGGGAGGCGGTGTAAGAAGAGACTCTCCGAACTGTGTTGCTGTAGAGGTGTTTAAATGAGCAAAGTCTTGCTGCTAGGATATTTTAGAGATGTGAAAGTATCTAACAGAAAAAGGAATGGGCCAGGAGGGTGAGGAGTCCTGTTTTGGGGGTCTTACCCCATTAGAATTGGGTCTTTTGGAAACATAAATGAGTGATGGGCTACAAGGCTGAGAGAACGTTTCCAAAGAGGAGGAAAGCTCTGTGGTATACAGATAGTGACATTTGCTGGCCTTAGTAATGAATAAATGCCAAGTTCAGTGTATTGTGTGATGTGTCCTGTTTGCCTTGCGCTAACAGCCTAAAGCTTTGACTATAAGTAAGTGTAGTGTTCTGAATTCAGTGGTGTATTTCCAAGCTTAGCTGTGTTAGAACTGTGTGCTATGAGCTAGTCAGGTTGTGTATGTGGAAAAAATATATTCATATATAGAAATATATATATATATTTAAACCTCCAGTGTTTAGGAGGAAACCAGGGAAATCCTCCAGGAAGTAAAACTGTGGAAATCTTTGCGAATGTAGTGCATTTTTTGATGTGCATGCTCCATGGAGACGCTGACCTGTCCATATTGACCACTGCTTTTCTGAGTGCTCAGAAGCCCCTGCAGCCCTGCTCGAGTGCAAAGCCCAGCTCTGTCTCCAGAGCAGCTCGGCGAAAGGCTTCCGTTGAGCTGGTGGAGAGGAGTGCCGCCCACAGCTCTTCCCACCCTGCCGCACAAGGGACAACTGGCCAGAGAAGCCTGAGCTTCCAAGACTTGGTGTGATTCCTTGGCATTTAGATGTTTCATCCATCTTCACACTCCTTTCCTATCACAGGATATAGCAACAGCCGTGAAGATGACGTGTCACAGCAGGCAGAACAGGTCAGGAAGGCACGCAGACATTACCAATAGCCCAACACACCAGTCTCACTGTACATAAGGAAAGACCGTGCCAAACGATTCTCCCAATCATTTTTTGGCCTGAAGCTTCACATTCAAAGAGACAGCACACTTGCCACCATTTCACCTTGAATCCAATTGGAATTTAGCCCTTGACTTCAAGGGTAACCAGATTTTGCCCAAGGAACATCACTGAGATGCTCAGACCACCTAATCCAAGCATCTCCATGACTCTGGATCAACCACTCATCACCTAGGGCTTCAGAGTTGCTTCTTCTCAATGAGGAGCATCCATCACGGTGTTTGAATGACACATGTGCAGTGCATGTTGGAATATGACCTTACGTTTCCTTTAATACATGAAGATTTTGGTGGCATCTAACTACAAAGTTATGTATGAAGTGCTAGCCAGTGGTCTACACTCTCTCTCTAGCGAAGGAACTTTCCAAGGGCCATTGAGCTACCTATTTTGGACACCTCTCTTTGGGTGGGATGAATGATCCTTGGAAGGTTGCAAAGAGCCTGGGAGACTAGTCGGGCCTAGGGACCTTCTCAGATGGCAGCAAAATAGAGGTATAAATCCTGGCCTCTGCACCAGGTCCTCAGCACACATCCAAGGACACTGTTTAGCATTGCACTGAATGCCAGGAACTGCAGCAGAGTCAGGCCTCAGGGTGAAATCCTGCATTGCTCTACCTTCCACAGACTTTATGCCCATCGAACCCACTCAGGTTTATCAGAAAGGAGACCCAATCTCTGCCGTTTCAAGTTCACTTTGGACTCTGAGCTTGTCTATCCCACTGGGAAAGAATGTTTCCAGCTACCACAATGCTGATTGTGTTTCACCGCTAATTTGTAATATGTTTTGCTTTCCTTGTAAAAAGAAAGAAATGTTTTGCTTTTCACCCTGTGAAAGTTCCTATGCTGTCTATTGCTTGCTTTCTCATTTTCACTGTATTGTACTGTTTCTCCTTTCTGCAAAATGGTGCTAATTGCTGACTGAGCTCCTGTTTTTCTGACTGCTTTGCACACCGATCACCTGCTTCTTCATTTGCAACGCGTCTGGCGTGAAAACGTGGCTCCCATGAATTCCACAAACTCTTGCCTCTTGGAGGCAGATAGGAAGTGTCTAATTAATATTTTGTGGCCTGGGTTTGGTTGCATATCACAAATTGTCTCTTGTAATGTTAAGCACACTTCCTCGTGGTGCTTTTTCATTCTTGCTGTTCTAATGAGAATAACACACACACACACACACACATACACACACACACAGATTAATGTATAGCCAATTGATTGTGACGTGCTTGTGATCTTTGCTTGCTCAAAGGGTTTTTTTTTTCCAATGATAAATAAATGCTAAAGACGAATACCACCTCCTGGATCTTGTTTTCTCGATAAGAAGCACAGTTAAGTGAAAGAAACGCCCTTCCAACCACAATCAGATTGGTGTTGCTTAGAGCCACCACCGCTTCCATGCCTGCCGTAGGGACAACTGAGCTGTCACAGACTCCCTTTAGACGGCTGCTAACCTCAGACTAGCCTGACGTGAGAGCTAAGCCTTTGCAAATGTGAAGATGGACAGTGAAGTCATGTGGACGGAGCAGGTAGTTGGCTTTTATTTTCTTCGTGTCTTGAGCAGAGGGTTGGTGCGGTGAGTGCCCGGCATGCAGGCTGCTGCTGCGTCTTGCTCCTGCCCATGTTGCGCCGGATCAGGGAGCAGAAACCGAGCCCTGTCAGGAGCTGGAGGGAGGGGAGGTGCTGTGGATGAGGTCGCTTAATTACACACCATTTTCCAACTGCCTACAGCTTTTGCTCTGGCCCAAAACCACCTGAAAGACCCACGAGAGGGGTCAAGGGGCTATAAATCCTCATCGAAAGGAGGTGGCAAGTTCTTGGGTTGAGTGCTTTTGGCATGCTGCAAGGCTGAGCCACCGTTGAACAGGGATTCGGCAGTGTCTGTGGAAGTGCAAAACACTGATTTTATATTAATGAAAGGGTTGGCTATCTGGAGAAAATGATGGCTGAGAAGAAAGCAGGGCTGAGAGCACAATTTTATTTTAAATGGTGAACCCTAATCTTAGTTTCATCTCCTTTTAATTAGCCTGTAAGCCTGCAATTTTCATTTTTAGCCATGTTTTATCTTTTAATGGATATTCCAGTAACATCCCCACCAAGCCTGGGAAAACTGTCTGCATTGGAGTTATATTTTGAAATCTCTCCTCCAGCATAGCTCTGCTGACTTCCATGGAGCACCAACCCTTTTCTGCCTTACCATTTCTGAGTGCTATTTCTCATCTCTGCTTGGTTTACAAATCACTTTCTGAATTTATTCTATTAGTGACTACAAGCTAGTGCTGCTTTCTGATCTGCTGAATCACCCTGCCTTCCCTCTCCCTTCCCCACCACCCTCATCCATTCATTGATCACCTGTAACTATATGATCTTTAAAGTGTTTCAACTGAGCTGTAGCTCTGGGGATTTATCATTTCATCCTCCCCATACAGCTGGTATTGGAGAAAATGTTCATTGTTAAAAGATCGGTCGTTGATGGGGCTTATCTGTGACAATCCATGCTGGCCCACAAAATGTCTCTCCCATGACACAAAGGTACAGGGTCTGATCCATGCTGCAGCACGGATGGGTGATCCATCTGGTCCCACACATCCACCCACATTCAATGGTGGAAAACATGCCCTTGCTGCCCTATTCCTTTCTGATCTTGCTCAGCACTGCAGATCCTAAAGACACCGAGGGGTAGGATGCATTTCTAAGAGGCAGGAAGACCTACTGGGCTAATGACAGGCGTGGGGACCTGAGCTCCCTGGTCTTTAAGCATCCCTGTCTGAACCCAGCGCTGCTGACTCACTCCTTAGCCTTTGCCAAGTCATTAGTGTCTGGCACTGCCCACCTATTTCCAAGGGCTGCTGTGAGAACCATGTCTGTGCAAAGCTCTGGAGGTGGGTTACTAAAAATGAAATGCTTTGTCCTGCCAGAGCATTTAGTGTGGAGGCGCTGGCTGGAGTAAAATTAGTCCTAATTGTCAGTGGTGGAGTCTGGTGAGGGAGAAGAAAATACTGGAGTGTTGAATTTAAAGAGTCAAGTCTGCTTCTCACACTTGATAACGAAGCACCTGAGCGCAGCTTTGCAGAGGTACCGCACACCGTGAGCAGCCCCATGAGGAGGGGCCTGCATGTTCCTGATTTTAAGCCGTTGCTTTCAAACACGTCCTGTGCTGAGGGCTTCAGCACACACAGTGGAAGCCTTGTGCATGGGCGGATGAAGAGGCTCCTGCCTGATACTCTCCATCCCTCCATCCCGTTTCCTGCATCAGATGGGACCTTAAGCAGCTTGGGCATAGGACTGAGATTTGCCAATTTTTCCACCCCCAAATCTCTGAGCTTCCTTTGAAAACCTCAGTTATCGTGATTACATCCCTGACTGGTAAAGCCGGGTCAAAGGATGAGTACAGATATTCCATCAGCTGACATGTCAGCCCTTCCACAAATCCAGCCTCTTGTGTCACAATATCCTTTGGATTTAGGGTTTATTTAGAGATGTGCCAGTGTGGGAGAGAAAAGGACTGTTTAAGAAGATGTGTCTGTCATAGCTGGTACCAATATATTCCAGTATCCAAGGAATAACCGCCATCCCTAACAGCAACAGCAGTTAAAGAAGAGGAGCTGTACAGGAAGAAGAAATTCCCTTGTATGAATGTGATGACATGGCCATGTTCAGCACTAAGAACAGTATCTTTTGCACAGTTGGAAAATACTGTGATGTTCAGCCATGGCTTCAGCTGTCCCTGTTTCCTGCAGTGTCATGGTAAGTTTGACCCAACTGGGGATTTGACAGCCTGCTTCCATTTACCCTTTTGCACGTGAGATTTCTGGGTTGGGAGCAATTCCACTAATGCCACTGGGTCTACTCACAAGCTCAGAGGTCTGCAATGAGGGGTAACACACCTCTGAGTACGCCATGACTGGTGGTTTATCTTGAATGTGGATTGTTTGTAAACAGCCTTAATTTCTGTTGCAGGGTCCCTTGGAAATCGTAACTGTCATGTGGAGGAGATGTGAGCCCAAGGATAAAAGAAAAGCCTGCTAATGGATTGAAGGCATCTTTACGCTTTCTAAACCACCAGCTTTCCCTGCAGAGAGTCTGCTCCACGGAAACCAACAGCAAGGACCAGCCTCCTGAAAAATGATGGATGAGGAGTAGTGACAGATCTTGCAATGTGTGAGAGCACTGAGGAATAATAACCATTCCTTCAATGCCGGCAGCTCACTGATGTGAGAGATGGAAAGGGGGAAACATTTCTGAAACCCTATCATTGTCATCTGCCACCTCCCACCCCACCCTGGCCTGAGACATGCAGCCCCTAGGCAAAGCAGGTTCTTCCCATGTCTCCTTGGGGACTCAGAGACGTGCATGCCCTGCCGTGGCTGTGGCAGATGGGTCTGTCCTCATCATAGAATCATAGAATCATAGAATCACTAGGTTGGAAAAGCCCTTAGAGATCATCCAGTCCAACCGTATCTGTCCACCACTAAACCATATCTCTCAGCACCTCATCCACCCGTCTCTTAAACACATCCAGGGATGGTGACTCCACCCCCTCCCTGGGCAGCCTGTTCCAGTGGGTGATAACCCTTTCGGTGAAGAACTTCTTCCTTACATCCACTCTAAACCTCCCCTGACGCAGCTTGAGTCCATTCCCCCTCGTCCGATCATCTGTCATTAGGGAGAAGAGACCAACACCCACTTCTCCACAACCTCCTTTCAGGTAGTTGTAGGCAGTGATCAGGTCTCCTCTCAGCCTCCTCTTCTCCAGGCTAAACAAGCCCAGTTCCCTCAGTTGCTCCTCATAAGACATATTCTCCAGACCCTTCACCAGTTTTGTGGCCCTTCTCTGGACACGCTCAAGGACCTCAATGTCTTTCTTGTAGTGAGGGGCCCAAAACTGAACACAGTACTCGAGGGGCGGCCTCACCAGTGCCGCTTAAACAGCATCCAAGAGCACTCGGTGGTGCCAGCACCCGATGGTCAAGATAGGGAAATCCTGGTCGTGGGACTGACCTGCTCCTTGGCCTGGTTCAGGGTTTAGTACCCAGCTGAGGACCAGCTCAGCAGTGGTTTGGAGCAAAGAGATTTATCAGCAGGGACATGAGCCAGCAGGGCACCTTTAATGTGTTGAAATAGATAGTGCTTTGGAGTCGCAGGGCAGTGGACATCCTTGCCCCTGTCGCCCCTGCTCCCTCCCCTCTCCTCAAGTCTCATTGCTGATCAGACCTCTCTGTCCCTGTTGGCTTCTTCCCATGCAGTCTTCAATGCCCTCACCGCCCCATCAGACCCCATCTGCCCACCATGCTGCTATTCCTTCTTGCCTTCAAAATCATTTTCCCTCCATCTTCCCTGCCGGCTTTTCCGTGTCTGTCCCACAGCTGCTTCTCCAACCCCTTGCTTTCTCCCACCTCTCCCCCTCCAGCACCTTTCCCTTCCATGTCATCCTAAATACCCAGCTCTACCAGGGACCTTGTGCTTCCCATCTTCCCCAGGTTACTGTCTCGTGTCCTGTCTCTCTTGGACTGTAAGCCTTTTTCTTTGTCTGTACTGTGCAATAACACTCATTGCTTAGAATAAATAATACCTACCGACTGCCCTTTCTCTCTCGTTTCTTGGTGTGGCTTCAGTAGATGTGTCTGCAAGTGCACTGTGTTTGTCCTGCTGGCCAGTTCAGCAGCCAGTCTTGCTGCTGCAGCTCTGTCTGTAGTCTTTTGGGATGACTCTGCTCATGTTTTTGTTCCCTGGTACCTTCCTTTTTTTTTTCACAGCTGCAGAGACAAGCTTTGTTGTCTGTGTAGGAGCCTGGCGTATTCAGATCTGTGTGACCTTCTGTCCTTTGCAATTCTGGTGCATCTGATAAAGAGGTTGGCCTTTCCCCAGCTTTGTGCAGAGATGTCCTGGGCTCACAGGTAGCTGCACAAACACAGCAACTGAGGAGAATGAAGGAGAAATCTTGTAGCCAGAGAAGAAGCAGCCAATATTAAAGGAACTGCATTTCCCAGCACATTACAGGAGACAGTGGGCAGAAGTGTGTCAGTGGAAATCCAAGCAGAAGCTGGCTTAGCAGCAGGACATGTTTCAGAGATGGATGCCCAGGAGGCTTCTTGCAGTTCACAGCGTGCCCTGAACATCTTCCTTCTCCTTCCCAGGCTAGGACTAGACCTGCCCGTGGTCCCCCCCAACCTGTGAGTACAGCAAGCACCCAGTTGTGACTAAGTCTCAGGTGAATCCTGGCTCCCTCCTTATCCTAATTTATTGCCTGAAGGTGCTAGTTTGGTGTGTGCTGGCTGGAGCTATGGAGATAGTGCTTCTTCCCAGCTGCTCCACACACACATGGGAAGTTGCAGGAGCAGCTCGGTTCCTCTACTCTTACTGTGACCCTCACTGCAGGTAGCGTGCCACCACCCTGCCAGAAAAGCAAAGGAGACGACTCATCACAGTATGGCCATCAGTCTGGTTTTGTGGCCCATCTGCAGAATTTAGGTCTGAAGACTTAATTCAAGGCCAAACTGGACCTGGTTGGTGGACATGGATGGGAGAAGGATCAAGCAGTTCTTGGTCCCCTGAGCTTCCTCAAGTGACGAGAGAGAAGGGAGGTCCAGTCCTCAGTGAGGAGCCTGGAGATTTCATCTAGAACAAGTGAGACCTGCATCTGTACTTGGCATCTCCAGGCTCTAGGGTGTAGATATGGGGTGTAGATTCAGTGTAGATACTGGAAAGAGGCAGTGGGAAAGTGGATGCCTTGGTGTAGGTAATATCCTGCATCCTTCTCCGTGTGTCCCCATGGCCTGCTCCCACCTGCTTTCACAGTGCTGACAGCTCTTCCTCCAAACTCTAGACTCCATGAGTGAAAAAAACCCTAAAAAAGCCTAAAATAGGAGCCAGAAATCTCAGCTGCACAGTTTTAGGGACTGAATGATATTTAGGACAATATTTTTGCATGCCACTGAGGTCCTTAGCTGACCTTGGTGGTACATTGAATGCTGCTTTGCAGATGGACAGTGGTTTAAACTCGGTTCAGACTAAGTTCTGAGCTCCTTGCTGCTTACCTCATGCTTAGATCAGGACAGATTTCACAGTCAGACACTTTCGTCTCCTTCTGCCCTTGCTGGCCCCAAACTGTGCATATTTCCAAGGCACACCCAACCTCTGGAAGTGATAACAACCCCTGTGCTTGCTTAGATACAAATCCAGGCTGGGATTCTTCATTTCCCTGAGCTTTAGCCTCACTATTTGATGCTGTTGCCTTTTCCAACACCAGATATTGAGTGCATCATTAAGGCCATTTTCCAGGACAAAGAAGACTTGCATTTTTGTCACTGTTAACACAGCAAGCTGCAATGCACAAAGGGCTATAAGGCATTTAGAAGAGAGGAGTTACTCGTCATGTCCTATAACCTAGTTGTTAATTGCGTTTGCCCAAGAATCAATGAGTTTGTGTCTTCTGAGCAACGTGAACCTGCCACTGTCCTGGGTGAGGGCCCTAACAAGAAGATCAGTTCCTCCACAGAAGAGACCTGTGTCCTCACCTGAATCTTCTGGGAATGAAAGGCCATATTTCATGGTTCTTCGCAAAAAACAGTTCTTTGTGAACTTCACAGCTGTGTGTGCCTGGGGTTGTGTTGCAGGAGAGGATTCCTGGTGCTTCTAATTGCTCTTGAAGTCAGCTTTTGATTTTCCATGTGCCTGGAGTTGGATCTGTCCATACAGATGCACAACAGCTCCCAGATAGTTAAACAGCTTTCAATGAAGATAATGTTGCAGAGGATAAATGTCATCAGCTCTGATTTGATATCAGGCCATCAAAGCACCAAGACCCAAGTCCACAGAGGAACAGGGATGAGCCATGAGTAAGTCCTCTGTATCTATGAAGAATGCGATAATGTTGCTGGAGCCCATCACCGTCAGAGGCAAGTTCTGACCCCAAGTTTGAAAAGCAAAGTCCTCGCGTGGGATGGCAACCATCAGCATTGCTCTGAACTAGCTGATCCGAGTGTGCTGCCGGCTGTTACACCAGCACCAGCAAAGGGGAGACTGTGCTGCGTGTGCTCATGGTGCTCATCCTTTCTGTGTTTCCAGACACGAGGTGCTGCTTCTGGGAAACAAACCCCTGATGAACCCGTACTCTTTCTGCATCGCTCTCTCAGTCGTAACGCAAGTAATGATCTGTCAGCTCAATCCATCTCTTCTCCATTCCTCACATTGTCATGTCACATAATTAACCTCTCCTACACACAAGGGTTTCACCGAGCAACAGTTTGCCACCAGCAGCCCTTGTGAGGGCAAAGATCTCCAAGCGCTTTCCTTGCTTGTCTAAGACAAAGACCATTTGTAAATGTTGTTGTTGTTTCTGTGTCAGGTCTCATTACCTTTCAAAATCAGCCTTTCCTCTCAACCCTCCGATTTGCACCCTCCCAGCTCATCCTTCCCGAGGCTGGTGCACAGGGCTGGACCTGGCTGTGCAGCCCTGCAGAGAGTAGCCACGGTGTTCTCCTCCTGGGGAGAGGATGGGCAATGCTGCGTTGTCTCAGGATACCAGTTCCTGGGGAAAATATTGCAATTACCTCCCTCACACCCCTTCCAGTTTAAAACAGGTTCAGAATGAGCTTTACTGGGAAGGACAACCACACAATTATTTGTATTCGATGCAAACAAAGAGGAGGCCAGGGGATGGGGGTGGGGGACAGCCTCTTTCTCCCCCAGGAGGCTGGGTCTTAGTCAGCCTGCAATACATGGCTGAAGGATGCACACACTCATGAGGAAAGAGCCAACAGGTTAAAATGAAGTATCCACCACACAAACACGTACCTCATGCATCAGCTTTCATGGTGGCATCAACAGAGAGGTACCACATCGAGGCTGCTGAGGAGGGTGAACTCCCCTGGTGACTCTAGCAGGAGCTAAGGGAAATGTTGATGGAGGGTGATTTCAAACAGCTTATGTTCCTCCAAGGAGAGGTTATTTTGGCTTTCTGACTCTGTTGTGAAATGCAGGGCAAAAAACGAGAGCAGGGTTGGACACCAAACCCAGGGAAGAGGTGGGATTAGTCTGGCATTGACTAACCTACAGCCTGGAACATCACATGCACACTGCCACAAGAAGACCTGAGCTCAGGGCCCATAGTTACTGCATCCTCCCTTACTAGACCAGATGTGAAGACCTGCTCAGAGGGGGCAGTGTGGCAATTGGAGCAGATGTTGGCAGCCTTCAACCTGCCCAGCCTGTCGGTGCAAGTGCCCTTGGCCAGACTTTCCACTGGCAAGGGCATGCAGATGTCTCCAGCCTTCTCCAGAGGCAAGGGGTCCCGTCCTAGCAGTTGTCTGCATCAGCAGAATGGACCTGGTCTGACCAACACTGGGGCACCTTTCCAGTGAGGAGCTGCCCTGCGTTTTCTCCTGATCCCTTGATTTATGGTGCTGGGCTTACCTCATTCCCATAGGAACTAGTAGGTTGGAAGGACTCAACAGTTTTCCTACACTGAGGACACAGGGAAAAGGCCATGCTGACATCTGCCAGCAGCTTCTTGCAGCTGTAAGCATGAAGGGCAGGACAAGGGTGAGTATTTGAGCAAGAACTGTCCTGCCAGGGCTGTCAGCGTGGTCCTGCCCTACGAGCCTCACACAGAGATGGTTAGACTCACATGTCTGGGTTGGGCTGGTTCCATGGGCCAAGGAGATTGTAACTAGCAACTCTTCTGCTCCTGGTGTCAGCCTCTCCTTCCCTTCTTTAAGCTGCAGGCTGGAATCACTGCCTACGCAAAGGCAGTGTCAGGCTGGGGAACAGACTGGGATCGCCACAGACCCTTAATGCAACTGCTATGCAAAGCTGCCCATTTTAAATCTGAGCAGTTTTCTCCTGCCTCTCCATCTGCTTTCCACAGCCTCACAGATCCCTCCACATCCATCACACATCTCTCCTCATCCCTCGAGATCCTCCTTCTCTTTCTGTCTCCTAATGAAGATTGATTCCCGTGTTCCTTACTGGTCTTTCCTTCCCTATCTCTTCCTCTGCACTTCAGCAAGACCCGACCTTCCCTCCATCACCTGTCCAGCAGCACCTACCAGAGCTCCCAGGCTTTGCTCTTGAATGCCCCCATCCGAGCCTACCTCAGGTACAGAGCTGGGCCCAGAGCTGATCCAACAGGCATCCAATGCCCTGGTGCCACCATCACCTCCTGGTGTCTCCTGGGGGCAGTGAAGAGGAGAGGTGCTCTCAAATCGGGGTTAGCATCTGTTAGCTGGGCTTGTTTTCCTATTGGTTGTTTTAACAGGTACCGGTTGCTTCCTGAGAAGCACAGGAGCTTGGGTCCCCTGCTTTGTAGGGCTTTCACCACCCACCTTGAGGGAAACAAACTGCTTCTTCGTGAGACAATTTTACAGCGAGGTGCTTGTTTGATGCAGGTGATAATCAATTGGCAAGCATTTTTCATAGCTGATGGGTGGATCTGATCCTGGTCCCAGTTGAACCAGAGGCTGGTCAAAAAGTCAAGACCACCAGCCCTCCTAATTTTGTGGATATCCATGGGTTTTGGACCAGGACCAGGCTCACCAACCAGCCTGAGGACATACCGAACATGTGCGGGCTGCTTGGGGAGCACTCTGCAGAGCCACTCGTCACGAGGGAAATTCCAGCTCGGGGGTGGCATTTTGGTTTTGTGCAACAGCTGATTGCTCTGACAGCTTTACAATGATGCTCTTTCTCTGTTTCCAGGACCCCCAAAAAAAACACTGGTGCTACAGACCAAGAACCAAGTACCTTAGTGCAGGAGCAACGCACATGAAGTTGAGCACTTTCTTCCGAGCGGCAGTTGGAGCAAACGTATAGTCTGCATGAAATGTGTATCGTCTGGCTGGCATACAATAAAGCTGATGATCCGAGCTGAGTGACAATTTCTCTTGTCTCTCAAGCACTGAGAAGTTATTGTCACCACGATCTGTGTAATGCAGTTAGCATGTCTGTGCCTTGATTTATATTCAGTAAAGTCAGAGAAAGAAAACGGGTCCAATTCTCCCTTTATTCATAGCTGTGAAATGGCACTGGTTTCAGTGGTCTCTCTAGTTTACACGCACAGCAGAGAGATAGATTCATTTCCACAACTCATGGAATTTCCATGTTGGATTGCAGAGATTATCCCAGAAGCCTTGTTGATATCAGCAACCCTTTTCAAAAAATCCTTGGAAGATTTAACACACTATAAATTCTTAAGCGCCGTCAGGAAATCCAGTTTGGATGTTGCCAGGTGAAGCGCATCTTGTGCAACATCTGGCACATCCCTTTGAGGTTGTGTTGCAGCCAAGAACTTCTCGGACCATTTTCTGAGACCGTTAATATTCAGTTGGTTCGATTTGCAATTTAGGGTAAAGGCTGGTCAAGACACCAAAAACTTCTGGCAAATTAGTGTTTTTGTCAGCAGTTTTCCCAAAAATATTTCATAGAAAACAATTGTAAAGTGCAAACTGGAAATGTTGTAGGACGAATACAGCTGGTTCATGGGATTAGCAGGTATGGTTGTTCTGTATGCTCATCTTCTCTGAGTGAGGTTCACTATAAGATGTATGCATCACGTGATGGGGGATGTACAGCCTGTCCCCTATGGATGGCTAAGTGCATGAAGTACCCAGACTGCAGTTCCAGCAAGGTACTGGCCCAGCACACTCCAATAAAGATTTCTAGGTTAGGCTGAAGTGTTATAACATGTAGAGCTGGGATTTGCTTTATTTTCCACAAATGCTAACTTTTAACAGAAGGCTGCTCTTCCTTCACAAATTAATTACGCAAGGCAGCTACTTCATCAGAGGTGGGCTAGGGTTGGCCAGCTTTCATGGAGCATGGCAGCTCCAAAGCCCTCCAAAACTAGAGGATATGGTTTGCTGGGTCTAGTTCAGAAGGAGCCTTAGGCTTGAATAAGTCATTCAACTCATAGAATCATAGAATCACAAAACGGTTTGGGTTGGAAGGGACCTTAAAGATCATCTAGTTCCAATCCCCC
>NW_010268071.1:41034-44271 GCF_000690775.1 Eurypyga helias
CCCCCAAGGCCTCTCCCAGCCTGGCCTTGGACACTTCCAGGGATGGGGCATCCACAGCTTCTCTGGGCAACCTGTTCCAGTGCCTCCCCACCCTCTGCGGGAAGAATTTCTTCCTGATGTCCAACCTTAATCTCCCTCTTTCCATTTAAACCCATTACTCCTTGTCCTGTCACTCCCTGCCCTTGGAAAAAGTCCCCTCCCAGCTTTCTGGAAAAGGGTCTAAGTTTTCCTCGGAGCCTTCTCTTCTCCAGGCTGAACACCCCCAGCTCTCTCAACCTGTCCTCATGGCAGAGGGGCTCCAGCCCTCAGGGCATCTCCATGGCCTCCTCTGGACTCACTCCAACAGCTTCATGTGCTTCTGGTGTTGGGGGCCCAGAGCTGGATGCAGAACTGTAGGGGGGGTTCTCATGAGCACAGAGTGGAGGGAGATAATCCCCTCCCTCGACCTGCTGGCCATGCTTCTCTGGATTCCACCCATGATACAGTTGGTTTTCTGGGCTGCCAGCACACATGGCCGGGTCATATCCAGGTTTTCGTCTACCAGTACTCCCAAGTCCTTCTCAGGGCTGCTCTCAATCTGTTCTCCACCCAGCCTGCACTTGTGTTTGGGATTGCCCCAACCCAGGTGCAGAACCTTGCCCTTGGCCTTGATGAACTCTATGAGGTTGGCAGAGGCCCACCTCTCCAGCCTGTCCAGATCCCTCTTTGCAAGTGAAAATGCAAGTCCATTATATACCTTCTCCTATATAAGTACTCTTCCTATACACACCCCTGTTCTGTGCAGGAGTAAATCGAGAGCGATTCCAGACATGGCTAGACCAACTTTTAAGACGAGTGTATATTTCAGGAGATCAAATGTCCTTCACTTGGAGACACCTCTGGTTACTACTGCTATTTGCTATCTACATTGTACCACTGCTAAGGCATCCCATGATGGCCAAAATCCCAAGGGTGCCAAGAGGTGTACAGACATGGGACAAAAACACTGTGACAAAGGACCTTGAAGGCAAAGCAGGAACCTAAAGTTGCCTCAAGCTCCTGATGCTCATATTGTGGTGCATTATCTTTGGCAACAGGAAGGCTGAAAGGAACCTCTTTGTTAAAGGGATAAAATACAGAGGAATATTTGTAGCAACAGCATTTGTACAAGCCAAGAAGAAATTAGAGTAAATCCAATCACTGAACCATTGCAAAGCACCTCCGAGAAGATGTGAATAGTAACTAATGAAATATTCAATACAAAGGGAAGTAGATTACATGCCTGTGAATAATTGTGCTGAGCGTGTGCGTCGCTCAGTAGCTGAAGGGTCCTTGTTACACATGATTAAGTAATTAACTTTTTTTTTGTGTGTGTATAATTACCACAATTATTAGAGAGAAACCCAGTCCAAAGCTCCAGCGCCAGACATCGGTGGCCTGCAGGAGGTTTTGCTCCAGATTCCTGGAGCTGCTGATGTCCCAGAGAAGCAGGACCTGGCAGGCATCTGGCTGTGGCTCTCTGATGTCTAGGGGCTCATCATTTGTCTCTGAATCAGATGCACCCAAGAAAAAAAGGCAGCATAGACCCAGTCAGCCAAGGATCTTATTTATACACAATTATGTGTAGTAACACAGATATCCATGGTGGAAAATATAAGAAAAAAAGACGTGTCCCACCAGTATCTGATCTGCAGGGAGATGGCTTGGAGGGGCAGAAAAGCCAGCCCTAACATTCACCAGAATACTTTTTTCCTGCCTCTTCAGCTCCCTGAAGCAGCTCAGCACAAGGTGAGAGCAGAAACAAGTGGCCACCAAGTTTCATTTCATTGGTGGAAACTGTGGGGAAATGTGTCTGAAGTAGGAAGGTGAAATTTCACAGAGGTAGGTTTTGAAATGGCAGAGTCAGTTTAAACACTGACCCAAATCAAGGCAGAAAAAATTATGCAATTCATAAATAACCACGTATTTTTCCACCAGATTGGGTATGATATTTCAAAAAACCCAAAACCAAATAAAATTTAATCTCACAAGGAAATGCAAAGTTCTGATTTCACTCAGCATCTCCCCTTCTCACCCCAAATTTTTCTGTTTGCCACAAGCTGAAAGATTTCTTACTGTTTGTTAAGAAATGGTAATAATATCCATATCCTGACAGATTTTGTTCTCCACTGCTAATATTTCCCTCCTCTTCCTCCTGTTTCAACCACTATCCTCAGACTCTTGCTTCCTTACACTTCTCTTTCCATTTAGCTTTTCTTCCCCTATATAATATGTCCCACTCAGGTTCCACCCGCTCTCAAAAATAGAGTTACCAACTAACTGTTTAATTGCCTATATCTGATGTATTATGTATTTCCTACCATGCTTCTCATTTTAGATTACAAAATATTTGTGGCTGGGAGTTTCCTTCATTTTGTGCCATTCACTGCTCTGCCTGGCTGTCGCTTATCCTGAGGTATTACTGTAATAGACGGGATTAATAAGAATTATCCTCCAACCAGCAAGACTAATTTAATGCAGCTGTATTTTACATGACTGCTTTTATCTGTAGAGTGCTTGGTACATCCTTACAGCTTTGGCTGTGCTTTGTGTCAGCAGTGGTACAGATCCGTAAGGCTGAGAAGGGAATACCCCAACCAAGCAAAGCCAAGGATAAAATAGGAGCAACACAGGAGACCAGAAATTAGAGCAAGGAAAAAAAAAAAAAGGAATATTCCCAGATCAGAAATTAAATGCAATGGAGGGAGAGGCAAGAGGCAAAGTTTTTTTGGTCCCTCCTCTAGGAGCTGGGTAATGAAACTGGTCCAAGAAGGATGTATCCTCCAGAGAAGAGGAACAGCAGTACTGGAAGAAGAAAGTGTTTAGGAGGGTGTTTCAGATTGGATTCCACCTTTTGCAGGTTCCAGGCTTCACAACATTGAGGACTTCTTGCAGGGGAAAGCATTGGTGGCTGGGGAGAGCTCCCACATAGATCCATCAAGGACCAAGGCAGAACCAAGGATCAGAAGGCAACAGCATCTGTGGTGTAAAGCGGCCAAAACTGCTGGAATTACATCTGTTGGTATTGCCCGTCTGATTTATGGGCCACTTCCTCAGAAGGGTGTAAATATCCCCAACTGAATGGTCTCCTTGCTGATTTACACCAGTCAAGGTCTGTTCAAATGGCACAGAAAATCCAACACCTCTTTTTTTTATGCTGTGAATAGCATGTTGGTTTGGGATTTTCCCGTGCGCACACACACCCACACCCACCCACCC
>NW_010268072.1:0-6639 GCF_000690775.1 Eurypyga helias
AAACCATTCTGTGATTCTATAAGCTCGGCACCCACGTGGCAGTCTCTCAGGCCAGAAGGACGAGAAGCGCCACCGCACGCCGCCCCGAAGGCTCGCCGAGCTAGAACCGATTCTCGAGGACAAATAGGCTGTGTAAACACTAATAACATAATCTACTTAAAAGCACTATTACCGATGATACAGAACCACTGTGAATTTTCTAACACGAAGATAAATGCTAGCACAAATATTTGTTTAACGCTAAAGAGCGAGCCCTGAGCAGAAGCGATTCTGGCCCAGAGCAGCTCCCGATGAACCGGAGCTGCCCGACAGCCGCGACTCCTCCGTCAGGGCTTTAAACCCGCTGCAAAGAGAAAAGGGCGGTAATTTTATAAAGCGGTATTAATATTTTATGATTGCATTCTTCTGCATTCCAAACATATAAATAACTCCAAGTCGCTGAATGCTTCAACCGCCAAGAATATATTCTCTTTACCCTTTTCTGCCTTTTTGTGTTGTAGGGGAAAAAAATAAATACACTAAGTATAAGGAAAATGCAACCTGACATCAGGGGTACTTCTAGGCTTGTTCAAAGACTTTTTGTCTCCAGAAGAATATGAAATCCACCTAGCAGGTCTGTTTAACAGGGACATGCAGTAATGCAGACACAATAACCGTGTAAAAACTGAAAAGGCAGGACAACAGGCTATGCAGCAGGAACACTGTACAGATGTTATTCACTGAATTCTCCTTTGATTTCACCCTGTGTACTTGGATTCTATGGTCAACTACTCAAAACCAGCGTTTTGAGGTTGCTGTTGCAAATTACAGCACGGGAGAAACTGGGATCGCTGCTACCAGAAGCCTCAGTGCTGAGATCTGTGTATCACAACCAGCAACGTGAGTTCAGGGGAGAAGTCAGGAACGATACGATTCCCAAAAAAGAGAATACGCCTTGAAATCTTCCACGCACATCCTAAATTTCTGAGGTCATCCTTTCCTCAGGACTTCCTCCAGTCACTCTTACGTATCGAATTCTCAACATCGCACGCTCAAACAATTGCCTTTTTAGAATGGGAAAACAGAAACAACACAGACATCTCAACCTCAGTCCAATATTTCCATCACTCCTCCCTAAAACATGTAAGCCCTTGCAACCAGTTGCTGAAAAATATCAGCCACAAACACATTTCACATAAAACGCACACAAAAGAAATCATCTAACTCCAAGGATTAACAAATACAAGTCTGCTCTCCCAGTTACACCATTTCAGTCTGCTGCTCATGGTTTCTCTTTCTGCACGACAGCAGCTTCACGTTCACAACCAGCCATCAAATGTTTTACCCCCGATGCATCATGTACCATTAGCCCATCACCACCTCATCCCCGCTGCTGCTTGTCTTAGGCCATTCAAAACACAGTAAGTCCTTTTATAGAGGCAACTGAAGTCTTATTTCAAAATAACACAGCAGGGAGATATTCCCAGACCTGGGACTAAGTCTTAGGATCCAAAATACTGACTTTGCCTCAAAGAAGCAGAGGGTTTAGGTTAAGTCTGTATGGACCAGCCCCACAGCTGGTGCCGCACACTGGGGGAGAGCCTCTCGGACAGTGGACCGCAGCATAGAATCACAGACTGGTTTGGGTGGGAAGGGCCCTTAAAGATCATCTAGTCCCACCCCCCCTGCCATGGGCAGGGACCCCTTCCACTAGACCAGGTTGCTCCAAGCCTCCTCCAGCCTGGCCTTGGACACTTCCAGGGATGGGGCATCCACAGCTTCTCTGGGCAACCTGTCCCAGTGCTCCCCACCCTCTCCGGGAAGAATTCCTTCCTGACATCTAATCTACACCTCCCCACTTTCAATTTAAACCTGTTACCCCTTGTCCTGTCACTACAGGCTCTTGTAAAAAGCCCCCCCCCAGCTTCCTTGTAGCCCCCCCAGGCACTGGAAGGCTGCAATAAGGTCTCCCTGGAGCCTTCCCTTCTCCAGGCTGAACAAGCCCAATTCTTGCAGCCTTTCATCATAGCAGAGGTGCTCCAGCCCTCTGATCATCTTCGTGGCCTCCTCTGGACTCGCTCCAACCGGTCTATATCCTTCTGACATGGAGGACCAGCATGTACTGGTCTTGTAAAAAAACAAGGCGTTGAGCAAAGAAAAGAAAAATGGAAACCACAGCAAATTCATTTCACAAAATAAAAGGACACAGCCACCAAGGCTGTTCAAGAACAAAACTGCTATGCCCATCTACTCCTCATACACCCTCTATTATTACAGCTAAAGCATGCAAATGAGAAGAAAATCTTGGTCCAATTTAGCTACAGCAGAAGTTACACTCACCAGTTTATCAGCATATGGAAAAGGAATGACACCAGGAGGAGGAGAAAGCTTGTACAACTGCAGACCAGTTCTACAGAGCAATATTGTATGTTTTTCTAATACATAATAGATCAAACAGCTTAATAAAAAATAAGCTCATTTCTGACGGAACAAATATTCAAGGGCATGAAATACTGTTTTAAATTATTTCACTTATAGAGGAGAAGAAAAAAAAAAACCACCCTTGGCTGAGCAAGCCGCATGCAAAACTGAAGTGCTGTGCCAGCAGCCGTGGGGCTGCGATGCAAACCACGCCGGCAGAAGGCTATCGCAGCTCCAAAGCCACACAACCATCCCATTCTCCCCGTTCACAAGCTACACTTTCACGCCGTACGTCGCAACGCCACGCTATCCCGAAGCCCAGATACATCTGCAGCTCCCGTCGTGCCAGCGCGCTCTCTTCCCCCTTCCTCGTGTGACTGACGGGAGCCACTTCAGCCCAGAGTATCCTGCTTCATTCTAAGTGCAGTGACAGATCCCTTCCCCTCCGCGGCAGGAGCATTTTACGTGGTTAACACCGACGAACACACGGTGCAACGACGGGAAAAAAAGATCCCCAAGTTTCCTGGGGAAGAATCCTGAAGAACCTTTCTCCGGCAGATAACGAAATTTAACATGCAACTTCATGTTCAAAATTACTTCTGTCAAATCTGCTCAGCGTGCAAGTCATTTTTAGTTTTTCTTAACTGCCTGCCTTGTAAAGTCACCTGGGAGCTAAACGTCAATATAACTTGTGCTTTGGAACAAAGCCTCTGCCATTAGAATATTTCATTACAGTACCGGGTCTATTAAACACATTTATGCCTTATTCTTTGTTGCTGGTTTACTTACTTTAACCGGTAATTTTGCTTGTCTTACAGAACGCCAGCAAGCTTTGTGTTCCTAGTAAATAAAATATTTAAAATCATGTTCTCCTAAAAAGAGATCTCATGCGTTAACATAAACCAGAAGTGAGCTTATTACTTAAAAGCCCCTTAAAAACAAGGATATTTATAGGCAAAGACACCAGCAAAACTGCAGCAGGGTACAGGACACCACAACGTGTATTCCTATCTTGAAAATCATTGAACAAATCCACTTAAAAAATACCAAGCGTAGCCCCAAGGCCACAGGGAGAAGAAAGTGTTTCAGCAGGTAAAACGAGCCAGCCCGTGCTTTAGGAACCCAAGTGAACACAGAACGAAACACCGCACATCGAGACACAGTATCTGGTCACTAAATGCTTCTTAGCTCGTTATCATCCAGCAAAACAAACTGGCTCCTTCTCCAAAATACCAGGACCTCCAGCAATTACCCCCCCTGACATCCTAATTGACTCGGCAGCTGGAGATTTTAATTTCTGCAGCCTCGTCTCCGTAGTTAGCCTTGATTTAATTTCCCATAATCTTCAGCAATGCATTACTTTTACCCGGGCTTTGAAATTACTCACACAGAGGTAAAACACGAGGAACGGTTGAAAAATACCTTATGGGAAAGTTACTCGTCATATTTGAAAGGTTGTCATTTACAACAAATTATGCGGGAAACACACACAAAAAAAGACTCGCAGGATGAGTCAGAAGCTGAAGGTAAAAACCCACCGCGAGGTCTGGAGTCAATATGAGCAAAACGAGAGTTTTCTAGTGGCCCCTTTTCCCGTACAATTTGCTCACTAACTGCCACACGTTATTAGTCTCCATAAAGCTACGTCGTAAAGTTTTCAGCCTTTTACAGTTTCTCTGGTTCTCATTTGGGGTTTTGAAAAATAGAGCATTTTAAAAATACCAAAAAAAAAGGCAAAATTGAGAAAGCAAACTCTGCAAATACTGCGGCAAAATGCAAACGGGCACAGCGCAACGGCAAAAAAAAAAAAAAACACAACCCAAAACCAACCCTTGAAGATTTTGGCACGAGCTTTCCCCAAAGACTATTAAAACCGTATTTATTTGGAAACGAAGCCCTCGCTCCAACACGAACCACGCTCCGGCAAAACGCTCCGTCTTCTGTCCATCCAGACAAACCCAGCAGGCAGATAACCATCCCGATTAATCAAGCAAAAGCCCTTTTCCCCAGATTTAGCAAGCCTAATAGGTTAAAGTACATGTCACACCCTTTCTCTACACCCACTACATAACTCTCGGCTTTGTTATGTAGACAAGCAGGCAACCAGCTTAGTAAGCATCTTAGCGTATTTACAAAAGGCCTCTGCATTAGCACTCGGATATTATGTAAACTAAAGCCTTTGCGAGAGAGAGATCCATTGCAGAGCAGAGCAAAAACAGACATTTCCCAAAGGGATGACTATTTTGAAACAATACTTGAAAGGCTCTACCCCATGCTGCTGACCCATACAGACAATTAAAAACACAAGCTCACCAAACAATTAAGGGTTTGTCACTGGCATGAAGAAAAGTGGAATAAACTCTACAAGTAAATGTCAGCTTCGTAGGGGCATATATGGTGAACTGGAGAGGAGAAATGCGCTCAGCTCCGACGTTCCCAGCACCATCTATTTTTGGTACGAGCTGGTTGAGAAACAAGGCTGGAGGAGTAAAGGAGCGAGATGCAGCACGCTCAAAAGAGAAGAGTTCAGCGCGACGTCAAGCATCCTTGTAGCATCTCCAGCCCAACCCAGCCCTCTCCCACCACCCCAAAATCCCTTGGTGTGCCAGGCTCCCCGTCTCCTGCCCTCCAGCAGAAGGAAGCGAAGAGGCTGAGAGGAGGCAAACGGCGAGGGAGGCCAGGCAGGCAGCTAGCCAAACTCTTCTCGTCCTTACCTCGGCCCTCGTCATTCCCTTCCTTCATGGGACAAGCCTGTACATTCTCAGGGCGAGGAGCATGTAGAGCGCTGCCTTTGGGTGCTTACACCCCAGGGTGCACCCTTCCAAATGAATTCCCAGTCCAGACGTGGAACAGCGAGTGAAGACTGCCCCAGAGAGCCGTGGAGAGACCATACGCTTCATAAACTAGGTCATCTGGTTTTTTAAGTGAGGTGTGGACGGCAGCACCATCCCAATGGCAGGCGGTGCTGAGGCTCCACGTGCCTCCAGAAGCATTCCTCCCTCCTCGTGCTCCTCTGGGTTATAATTACCGGCACGAACCACAAACACACACTCAACCTTCCTCCTCGGCTGGGTTCGGGCGATCACGCTACAAACCGATTTACAAGGCTGGTATCCCTCAAGACACAGCTCCAGAAGACAGTGTCATGGGCATTTCTGATTGATTCCTGCTTTGGAGCAGAGCAGCCTATGAAGAGAAGCTGCAAAAGCTCAGGAAACAGTCTTTTTCCCCCCCGTTTTGAAGGAGGGGATTTTCTGGCTCCATTATTTTCATCGTTCTGACTCAACACAGGCATCTGCGTGCGTGCGTAGACATCAGGAGGAGATGGAGTTGCTATTAACAGCGAGTTAGTCTCCTGGAAATGACAAAAGGTTCATTTCTACTCATCTAGGGGTCTTGTAAAATGCCAGTCAGCACTCAGGCTCATCCCTCCAGCACAAGAGCAGGCTTTGCAGAGTAAAATTTTCAGGAGCTCAGAAACCCACGGCTGTTCAAGCCCCACGCAAATGCCAACTCCCTAGCAACACACGCTTCCTATTCTGGCACAACAGCTCTCCAAGAAAGAAAAAGCTCATCTTCCAACGAGGTCAGAGAAAGCCTGACATCACGGAAAGATGCGACCACTCAAGCTACAGGAATGTGCCGAAGCGGTGTCAAAAAAGACGTACAGAAAAGCTTGTTTCCCTTTGAACCGGCACGGCGCAAGGCGGGGAGCTGGGTGGAAGCAGCGGCTGCATTCACGCTCGGGCACTCCACAGCCCTAACCGGTACCTGCTCTTCCAGTGCCCATCCAGCCTCCCAAGCCCAACGAGCTGCGCTCAGCCCAAGCCGGAATGTTTTAAACAGAGAGCGGGATCTGTCCTGCAAAACAAGCAGGAGTGGAGAAGCGGTGGAGCAAAATCCTGCAACATTTAGAGAGCAGAGAGAAGAAACGACGGATGCTGAATAGTTACTCATCATGTAAGTGGAGACCAGTGAGGAGCAGGGTTCCTCAGGAGTCAGTGCTGGGACCGGCACTGTTTAACAACTTCGTTAGGGACATGGATGACGGCATTGAGTGCATCCCCAGCAAGTTTGCTGATGACACCAAGCTGTGTGGGGCGGTGACACGCTGGAGGGAAGGGATGGCATCCAGAGGGACCTGGACAGGCTGGAGAGGTGGGACCGTGCCAACCTCATGGAGTTCAACAAGGCCAAGGGCAAGGACAATCCCGAACACAAGGACAGGCTGGGTGGAGA
>NW_010268073.1:0-1114 GCF_000690775.1 Eurypyga helias
CAGAGGGACAGGGTAGGACAGTTTGATTTCCCGGGGATGGTTGCAGGTTGTGAAACTGGGTGGGTTGTCAGGGGTGCCCAGAGCTGTCTTTTGGGGCAGGGTCCTGCACCCCAGGGACTGTGTGCTGGGCCAGGAGCTCTGCTGCCTGCCAGGGTCAGCACTCAGCCTGCCTGGGGAGCTCCCCACGGCACTGCAGGGAGAAGCTGAGTGTGCAAGGAGTGACCAACAGCCAGGCAGGATTGCTCTTCTGTTGCAAGGGTCCTGTATGTGTCAGGGCTGCTCACAGCTGCACATCATGCCCAGAGCACTGGCAAAGAGTTCTTTTTGCAGATGGACACCAGGTCAGTCTTTGCCTGAAAGAGCAGCAGCCTGTGCTTTAGCTTTTCTTTTCTCCTATATCTGGGTGGGGAGGGGGAGTTGTGAACTTCATTCTACAAATTCAAGAAGGGACAGAGAGCCCAGTTTTTTCTCTGACTTGTCTGAGCTGCTCCTGGGCACTTGCGCAGGCAGAGATGGCCCTGGGCAGTGCCCTGCTGCAGGAGGTTTCTGCAGGGCAGAGCTGAGCACACAGCGGGTGGGATGGGGTCTGTGAGCACGGGAAGGGAGGACAATGGGGACAGAGAAACTGCACCTGGCAGGGACAGCTCCAGGCAGCAGGGATATGGGCAGGGGGGGGGAGGGGGGGGGCTCCCCAAATAGCCAGCGGCAATTCGGGCACCTCCCTGCCATCCCCTGCAGTTCAGACAACTTCCCTCGAGCAAGCCCCTAGTCTCCTCTCCCACCCAGCACAGCCTTATCTCCATGTTCAAAAGGTCCAGACCTGCACTCAACTTCTCAGCAGCTGAACGTTCAGTCTAGAACTCGCTGTGTGCTACAGTTGGTAGAGAAGAAAGGGGCTACTAATAACTGCTCCGCGTTGTCGCTCTGTGTGGGGTGGACACTGCAGCTGGGTAGGCAGAAGGCTTCTCTGCATGCGTGGCTTTCTTCCTCCTCTCGCTCTATTTATGTGAAGCTTAGCCCTATTCTTCCCTGTTCACGCATCTATCCATCCTGCTCTGCTCTTGGGACAAGGGTGAGCGTGAACTTCTCTTCTGCCTCTGCCTCTGGGTGTCCT
>NW_010268074.1:0-558 GCF_000690775.1 Eurypyga helias
CGGGGGGCGGGGAAAAGGGGCAAGGGAAGGCAGCCGTGCGGGACGGAGCCTGTTTGGGGTAACGGCCTGGGAACAGGTTCTGCCAGCTCAGCCCCAGGGTACCCAGCCTTGAAGCAGGGCCAGGGCAGCGCCGCGGTGCCGCAGCCAGCCTGCCTCTCCCCAGGGCAGACCCACGCATCTCCCTTCTGCTGCCGTGAGACCTGCGCCCACTGGGGGCTTAGCCCCTTCCGTTTGGCACCCTGTTGCCTCTGGTCCCTACTGATGACGCCTCTACCACGCGAAGGGCCTCTGTGCTCTGCCGAGAGCGGCTCTTGCCCACCAGCTCCGCGCCCCGCGCGAGCAGCTTGTGCACAGGCAGCGGAAGGAGGGTCTCGGGTGGGGCTGCGGAGGTGGAGCCTGGGGAGGGGCTGCGGCCGCGCTGCTCCGAGAACAAAGCCTGGCAGCGGAGGGCTTAGGGCTCCGAGCAGGGTCCCACCACGTCCACCCCCAAAGCCAGCTGAGCTGCTTGCAGGGCGCCTGCTGAAGCCCCAGCCCCCGTGCTGGCCCCGGCAGCTGCTC
>NW_010268075.1:0-1312 GCF_000690775.1 Eurypyga helias
TCCATCCCAACCCAACCCATTCCATGGAAACACACAAGGCTCAGCCCCTGAAACCGCAGCTCTGCAGGGATCTCGGCTCCGGCAGGAGCTGTCTGAGAGGGAGGCGGCTGGTCTTCTCCGGGATGGGATCTGGGGGGGTCTCTCCATGGCAACCAGGTAACCCCACGCCCAAGGGGGAGTGGAGGGGACAGGGTGGTACAAGCCCTCTGGGAGGTGACCGACCTTTGCTAAGGTGACCGGAGTGTTTTCTCCAGCGCTCCCGCAACCGGATGCTGCTTTAATAGCGGGCGACTTTCCAGCAGCTCCATGGGATGTCTGGGAATGTGACTCTTCCCAGAGAAAGGCACCCATGGCCCCACAGGGCTGGTGGGGAGCCCACGCCGTCACCTGCTGCTGGGCAGGACGGGGGGCAGGACGTGGCCGAAGGGCGGGAAGAGGCAGCAGCGTGAGGGGGGGAAAAGGGCTGGAATTTGGGAGAAAAGGGTGGAATTTGGGAGAAAAAGGCAGAAAGTGGGGAGAAAAGGGGAGGAAATGGGGAGAAAAGGGTGGAATTTGGGGAGAAAAGGGCAGGAAATGGGGAGAACAGGGTGGGAAGTTTGCAGAAAAGGGCAGGAAGTGGGGAGAAAAGGGGGGGATATGGGGAGAAAGGCTGGAATTTGGGAGAAAAGGGCATGAATTTGGAGAGAGAAGGGTGGAATTTGAGGAGAGGAAAAGGACAGGAAACGGTGTGAGGGTGAGGGGAGGGAAGTGGAGAGAAAAGGGTGGAAGTGGGGAGAAGAGAGTGGGAAGTTGGGGGAAAAAGGTGGAATTTGGGGAGAAAAGGGTGGGAATTTGGGAGAAAAGGGTAGGAATTGATGAAAAAAGGGCAGGAATTGGAGAGAAAAGGGTGGAATTTGGGAGAAAAGGGCAGGAAATGGGGAGAAAAGGACGGGGTGTTGGGAGAAAGGGGAGGATATGGGGAGAAAGGGTGGAATTTGGGAGAAAAGGGCGTGAATTTGGAGAGATCAGGGTGGAATTTGGGGAGAGGAAAAGGGCAGGAAACTGTGTGAGGGTGAGGGGAGGAAAGGGAAGGAAATGGGGAGAAAAGAGTGGGAAGTTGGGGGGAAAAGGGACGGAAGTTGGTGAGAAAAAGGAATCTGGGGAGAAAAGGGTGGGAATTTGGGAGAAAAGGGTAGGAATTGGGGAAAAAAAGGCAGGAATTGGGGAGAAAAGGGTGTAATTTGGGAGAAAAGGGTGGGAAGTTGGGAAAAGGGCAGGAATTTGGGGGGAAAAAGGTGGGACTTTGGGAGAAAAGGGCAGGAAGTGGGGAGAA
>NW_010268076.1:0-248 GCF_000690775.1 Eurypyga helias
TTGAGCTCTGCTGCCGCTGCGTCAGCCAGGTGCACCGGGGTACCTGGCGGGATCCCCTCAGGGGTGCCCTCAGCACCCCCTGTGCTGGGGGCCCTGTTTCCTTTCAGGGCCCTGAAACCTTTCAGGTTTCCTTTCCTTTCCTTCCACGCCAAGGTCGCGGGTTGTTGTGGATGCCCCATCCCTGGATGTCTTCAAGGCCAGGCTGGATGTGGCTTTGCGCAACCTGGTCTAGTGGAAGGTGTCCCTGC
>NW_010268076.1:709-956 GCF_000690775.1 Eurypyga helias
GAGGAGGTGGCAGCTTGTGGTGCGGCAGCATGTGTCCTGGGGACACGCCAGCGTGCTGTGCCCCTTCCCTGAGCCCCAGGGCTGCTCCATGGCCCAAGGTGCCATGCCCGGGCTTCGGCACAGGGGTCGGCCAGGGTCTCTGCGGTGGGGCTGTGTCCCCTGGGACAGGTTCTTCCCAGCGTTTACCTGTGCCTGACCTTGGCCACACAACTGCTGGGGATGTGGCACTCCTTGCCAGATGCCTTGG
>NW_010268077.1:0-3671 GCF_000690775.1 Eurypyga helias
GGCGCTGCCACCGGCCCCCGGCCCCCGGCTCAGCAGCAGCGTCCAGCGGCGCCACGAGAAGATGGCCAACCTCAACAACATCATCCACCGCCTGGAGCGGGCCGCCAACCGCGAGGAGGCCCTGGAGTGGGAGTTCTGAGCACCCCTTCCACCACCCCAAATATATATATACACCCCCACATATATATATATATTTTGTTAAATGCAGCACGCGCCAAGAGGCCCCAGGCGGCCGGTGCCACGGAGGGGAACGCCCGTGGAGAGGTGGGGGGGCTTCCGCTATGAAGCTGCCTCCCCTGCTTTGTTTTAAATGTGAAAAATTGGGAACAATTTTAGAAAAGAAAAAAAGAAAAAAAAACCCACCACAAACAAAAAATATTTATAGACCTCTTTTAGATATTTTAATAAAAGGATACTTTGGAATTTATTAACAGCTTAAGCTGCTTTGATATTAAAGATAGCTATAAAATCAAGATGATGTAGCAGTCGTGTCATTAAATGTACACTGAAGTCTTGTAGTTTGCCACTGGATGAGATTAAAAAACAAACAAAAAAAAAATACCCACAGAAAAGACTTATTGAGCAAAGCCATCGAGAAGCACTATGAGACTGACCAAATGTAATAAACTCAACGCCGAGCGGTTTCCACCTCTGTCTGTAAGACACTGCATCGCTTCTGCCCCGGCCAGAGACTGCGTCATAGTCCCTGAAGACTCTAAAGCGAAACCCCTTGATGCCATCGAGTATGTATTTAGTTCTGGTGGTTTATGTTTTTTGAAACCTTTGTAACGCGGAATGTCCCGTGCGGTTGTCTATGTTGTAGAAATGTCTGCCATAGCCTTCTGGAACAAGATGTAGCATGGCCCGAATGCCGTCCCTCGCGCTTCTTCCAGCCGGCGGCAACCCGCCCGCTTCCGCCTCCTGCCAGCTCCCCGAGGACGAGAAGAAATACTGCGGAAGCAGAGGAAGCGACTGGTGTCTGCCGCTTTGGGAGTGAGATGGAAAGAGGTACCTGGGTGTGATGCTCGGGGATGGCTCCGGCTTGCTGGGGATGGGCACCCATGGGATCCTGGTTCCCCCTGTCTGCCTGGGAAAGGAAAAGCCTCTGAGCTCTGCACCTGGGGTTCAGTGCTTCTGATGAGCACCCAAAAATCATCAGCTGCTCACTTGGGGGGGTGAGCCTTGCTGGGGGCTGCTCCCAGCATGGCAACCAGCGCCTGTGGCTGAAGCACTTTGTTTTTAGGGAGAGCACCCGGGCGGGAGGAGCATGCCCTCGCCGCGGCTGGGTCTCGGGGCAGTGGCTGCAGAGCGAGCCCCGGGCTGTCGCCCCAGGCTGCTCTCTGAATTGGGCAAACTCAGGCCTGAACTGGGCAAACTCAGGCCTGAACTGGGCAAAGAACCATCAGGCTTGTTGGGGCTGACCCCACGCAAAGGCGCAGGAGCTCAGCAATGGCACCATCCTGGCACGCTCCTTGCCACCTCCCCGACCCCACCGCTGCCTAACTAACGAACTCTGCTAACGAGCTGCCTTTAAACAACGTGGGGTGGGCCATGTGTCCGCGTGCTCTGTCCCCTGCCCGCATGGCATCAGCCATCACCCACGAGGACCGCGGTTGGGAGGGCTCCCCTGCCAGGCTCCGAGGCTATGCATTGACTTAATTTTCCACTGTATACATTTTTATCAGAATAGAAGGTATTTTTATATTTGGGTGGTAGTCGATGAGTGATGCTAAAAGCAGCTCTGCGAAGGCACGGCTCTCCTTGCCCACGTACCCTGCCCCAGCTTGCCCACGGCCACTCTGTTCCCTGCCACCGCGCTGCAGAAGGTCGAGGTGCGATCCATGACTGCTCTTCTCCGTCGTGTGCTAGCGGGAGCTTTAGTGGAACGGGATTTGAGGAAGCACTTAGGGTAGTCTTGAACACAGCAATCCTGTTGTATTAAAGCTAGCGGGACATACCAGTCACGTTTTTGTTAGGCTCATGTACTGTACTTCAAAAGTTTCTATGAGATCGATGAACTTTGTTTAACAATTTTGGAAGGAACAAGTTCTGTAAAGAGCCACTAAATACAGAAGTTGGATACGACTCTGGCTTTGGGGTGTGTTTTGTCCGGAGGCGGCCGGAACGGGAGCTTCTCGCCTTCTCCCGGCGCCTGGGTTGGTGTTGGCTCCCTTGGAAGTCACAGCTTTGGGTTTGTGGCAAGAGCTCTCGCTGCTCGTAAACATCTCATGGTGATTAGGGGAAGAAAAAGAGGGTGTTAGATGGGGTTAGTCTAGCTCAGGGTGCCATCCTGCCCCCAGGGTAACTCAGCATCCTCCGGTGTGAGGTTTGGTTCAGCGTTGCCCGATGGCTCCGCACCCCGGCACGGCTCAGAGCCGGCCATGGCCGGGCGAGTTTGCAGCTCCGACACAAGGCAGGGGTGTTTGCGTTTGATGCATTAGTAAATCCATATGTTGCGTATCTGTTTAAGCTTGTTTGTCGGCTAACATGTTGGGAAGGATTTATTTTTAATGAATATCTGAACGTCTGGAGATGCTGGGCCGGCTGCCATGGAAACTGGAATCTTCCTCTGCAGGCGAGTGATGGGGCCACATTAACCATCTGGATGCTGCGGGTGTAGCTGCACCCCGGCTGCCCTCGGCGGCACCGCTCCAAATGCCGAAACGTGTAGTGGGGTGCTGGGCCAGGAGCAGGGCTCCATGCCCTGCAGCGCTCTCAGTGAGTGACCCTGGCTGGCTTTGTGCCTCAGTTTCCCCAAGAGACATCCCCCCAAACCTGCTGCACGCTCCTGTGTTAGCAAGAAGCTGGAGCTGTTCATGCAGGTGGGGTGTCGCGGGCAGGGACATGTTGGCTATTGCATCCCCCTGCAAGGGGATGGGGATTTTGTCCCTGGCTAAGACCCCTGGGCAGAAGGCTGGGAATGTCCCACCAAGGGCACAGGGCCACCTGACCGGGGCGCCCAAACCTGGGTGGCATCACATGGTGCTGCCTGTAACCTGGGATTTGGAGGGATGGTTGTAGCACCCCATTGAGTCTGTAATGCACCAGCAACTCATAGCAGGGCACCCAGTGCCATTTCCACCGGTGAAACCATGGGAGGGGTTGTGCTCCCAATCAGTCTCCCAGCTCTTTTTTCCAATGCCCAAACCCCCGCGTTGGTCATCTCTGCCTGTTCAAACCACCAGGGAGGGCAGAACCATGGGACCACCATGGCACTGTGTGCCCTGATGTCCCCAGGGTGGCACCATCCCATCCCATCCCATCCCAATCCCTCCTTGCAGGCAGATGTGGGGCTCCAGGACACTGCAACCGGCGCTGGCTGTGTCTCACTTGGGTGACACGGTCCCTGCCCAGCCCCATGGACACAGTGGGGACAAGAGGAGGATTAAAATGGAGGATTATTTCCCACCTGGGCCCCCTCCCCAGGGCCTTAAAGGCACAAGCAAGATGTGGGGCCAGGAGGGAATTTCTGAAACAACTTTTATTGTAGCAAAACCTTGTGCCTGTCCCAAGGGGGCAAAGGGAGCCAGAGCCACCCGCCCCAAACCCAGGGCACCCTGACTGCTCCTCCCAGATCTGGGGTGGGTCACCCCACCTCCAGAGCAGCAGCTTTAGTGTCGATATAAACCATTAGGGAAATAAAAACCCCGGCACGAGACATTGGCTTTGCT
>NW_010268077.1:3681-4427 GCF_000690775.1 Eurypyga helias
TCAGCACATGTTCGACACCCTCCACCGCTGACACATACGTTCCATTCGCCACCGCGAGAGATGCTTCCCCTTAGCGAGCTGAACCGGGGCGATGCCGGCCCTGAGACACCGACCCAGCGAGGTGGTGCCTGCAGCTGCCACGTTCCCCGAGGATCTGCCCCCCGGCATCCATCCAGACTGCAGGCAGCAATCGCCCCGTGCGGAACGCCCAGGGCCGGGTGTCCCCAGCTCCGCGGGCAGACGGGGAGCGCGGTGCTGCTGCCATTAAGGAAGGGCTGCGCTCACTGATATTTTCATTCTCAAACCACATCCTCTGCTGGAGCAGAGGGATCTGGCGAGCTCAGCTGACCTCAGCCAGTATCTTGCGCTGGGCAGGCAGAGGAAGGCGGTAGCTGGTTCCCGGGCTGTGTAACACCTACACAGGGGTTCAGGAGGGTGAAATCCCATCAAAATCCTTCTCCAAAAGCATTGTCATTGTGTGACCCACCTGCAAGAGCATCCAAAGGCCCCACCAGACCCAGTGCAGTGGTCGATTCCCAGGAGGCATTACCCAGTAAGTGGTTTGTAGCTTGCTTGTGCGGGCTGGACCACTATGCACCCATGCCAGGCAGAGCTGGAGGGGTGCATCCCTCAGTTCTGGGCCCACCGTGGCACCGTCTGGGTGTCCATCACCACCAGGAACAGGGCTGTACATCCCAGGGTGAGGAGTGGACTGAGGCAGCACCAAGGATGATCCCCTCCTGCCT
>NW_010268077.1:4663-4941 GCF_000690775.1 Eurypyga helias
GAGGTGTCAGGCGGACAGTCCGCTCCTGGCGCGTTGTTCCACACCGCGCAGCCGTTCTCCTTCGGCACGACAGCAGGCAGAGCCAGCAGACGCTCTGGGCACTGCTCCGGCCCCAAGGGCTTTGGCTTCCAGGAGCCAGGTGACCCCTGGCAGCCCCCGCATCCACCAGCTGACCCCCAACGCATCTCCTCCAGCTGCTTCTCCAGCTCCCGCACTACCAAGCGCATGTAGTCAAAGCTGGCCCGTGAGAGCGACTTCACCCACGACTCCATGGCAGC
>NW_010268077.1:5042-5284 GCF_000690775.1 Eurypyga helias
AGCCGGATGCCTCCCACCGCCTCCCGTCTCTCCCGCTCCTCGAAGTAGAAGAGCATGTTGCCCTTCAGCACGAACCAGCGGCGATGGTACGCCGTGTGCCGCTCACCGCGCTTGTAGAGGAAGCCGGCGTTGTCGGCCGGGGAGTCGCAGGTGGCATAAAAGGCCAAGCTCCGCTCGTTCAGCTTCATGGCACCGCACCCTGCAAGGACAGAGGGTGCTCAGCCGCCCGTGCGCCCAGCGGA
>NW_010268077.1:5381-5610 GCF_000690775.1 Eurypyga helias
GATCGCGGCCGGGATCACTCCGCTCCCAGACTGGATAACCCCGCTCCCAGCCACGGTGCTGCACCGGTGGGTTCAGGGTGGGTCAGGGCTCCCTGGGGTTCACCGCAGAGGGGGTTTCCCCCCCAGCTGAACGTTTTCCCCCAGAGGTGCCCCACACAGGGCTTGTCCCGGTGCCCCACGTCACCGGGCGCAAGTGACCTTGCCGTCGTGTTTGCCATGTGTCGTGGCA
>NW_010268078.1:0-356 GCF_000690775.1 Eurypyga helias
AGCCCGCGGCTTCCCAGGGTCCGGCCAGCTTGGAGAAGGCCGGAACTGGCAGCCGGGGGGTCCCGTCTCCTCCCCGAACGTTTCTTTCCAGAGGTGGAGGCCGACGGTGGCACCTGACTCCGGGCTACTCCCCCGCCGCAGTCAGCCGCGCTTGTGGGCAGCAGTTCCCGGTCCCAAACTGCCGTGTCGAAACGTTCGTGTTAATTACCCAGATTTGCTTTTGCAGCAGTGGGTTTGACGTAGCTCGATTTGACGTGGCAGTCCTCCTGAAATGGGTAAGTGAAGTACAGGAGCACCCAATGCTGTCGGCTCTGGTGTGGTCACTCCCCGACGTGGAGAGGGGAAGGTAGTCTCCG
>NW_010268078.1:393-10323 GCF_000690775.1 Eurypyga helias
CAGCAGGGCAGGGAGCATCAGCCCTTTCCCTAAAGGTTAGCACTGCAGCAGCCCCTCAAGGGTCAGGACAGCACTCACACAGTGCAGAGGCAGGTGAGGGAGACCTGACCCCCATTTTGACAGGGTGCACATCTTTCCATCACCACCAGCCTTCCTCAAGAATTCCTTCTTCACTTTGGAAATACCCCTCATTACCTTTGGGTTGCTGTTACATTTTCATAACCTTAAGTCTCCTATTATGCCACTCTCACCTAAATCCTAGCTAAGGCATGTCTGAGTTGAGAGCCTGGAAACAGCTTGAGGCATCCGCTGCAGCAGTTGCCTTCAGCAGAGATCCTGAACTCCCACTGTTTCAATGCCTGTGGTGCCCAGCGGTTCATCTCAGTCCACCTGCCCCTCTCCAGCTTCCCCAGAGTAACTGGTGCAGCGTGTTCCTAACGCACTACTCCTCATCCCCTGCATCCCTCAGACCAGTGCTGCCACACATGAACTCAGGAAATCCACCCCAGTTACAGGTATCAAACCTATTGCCCAGGTAAACAAAAAAAAAAAAAGAGAGATGATTATGAAAACTGCTTGGTCAGGAACACATCAGAGTGGGAAACAGCCTTGCAGTTTAAGGTATGACAAAGAACAGTGAAAACATAGGGTTAATGGATGTTATTCAGCCAGGAAGTTACAGGCCATGAACTCAGGAAATTCACCCCAGTTACAGGTATCAAACCTATTGCCCAGGTAAACAAAAAAAAAAAAAGAGAGATGATTATGAAAACTGCTTGGTCAGGAACACATCAGAGTGGGAAACAGCCTTGCAGTTTAAGGTATGACAAAGAACAGTGAAAACATAGGGTTAATGGATGTTATTCAGCCAGGAAGTTACAGGAACATAAGATTTTAACCACAGCAAGGTTAGCCTGTCATGGGTAAATAAGCAATAACCTCATACAGTTCAGTGCCAGCAAGAGCTTTCCTTTGTTAATCACCTTCAAGTACTTTAAATCCCACCTCTCCCCTCCACCTTTGAAACTGAAAGTTCTGAGTCATTCCATAATGATTTAAAAACTTTTAATAAGCTTAAAAATGTAAGACATACACTTAGCCTACATGGTGTACAAAAATATTTACAAATATGTCTATTAAAGCATAGAAAGAGCTGTAAGGAGAAACACTGCACATAAGCATAACCACACAACTGAAAAAAACATCCTACCATCAGAAAGAAAGTGCCTTGTGCATTTAAAAATCTATTCGGGAATTCAAAATTAGCAATGAAGTGGTTAGAGTGATTTTGAAATCGCAGTGAAAATTTCTTCAAGTGGAATGCATGGAATAACCAGAAAACGTTTGAGAGATGAGCACAGCGCCGCAACAATGCAACGCCACGCACCCTGCTTTGCTACCCTCGGTGAACACAGCGCCGCCGTAGGGCTGGCATCTCACACAACAGCCAACATTTCTAAGATCCTTGACATAACTGTGGAGTTAAGGGGCCCTGAAGTTTTCATATACATTTAAGCCAAAAGGCAGTGCTTTAAGGAAGTTGTGGATGATTTCTGTACAAAAGTGTTTGCTATACAGAAGTACTCAGCAGCTCTGGGTTTGGGTGTGTTGCTGAAGAGAGCAGTCTAGACTTACTCTAAAGGGGTTTCATTCTTTTCACGTGACACAGCCTGAACTGCTCAGCATAAAACTTGCACCTTTCAGATGACAGGTAACAGCCAGTAACCATCACAAGTAGTTCTTCCCAACAACAGAAGCGTGGAAGAGTTTCTCTGCAGGATAGGCAGGCGAGCTTGGACTTGTTTGAACTTCATTCCACCTTGCAATTTACATATGAGTATGCCAAAGAATCACTTCTGCTGAAAGTCAAGAATTATAGATTGGAAAACCAACAAAAACAATTTTCCTCGAGCTATGCAAAACTGACAGCTGTAGCAGCCACACTTTCAAATGAAGCTGGATTATTCCCAGCAAATTATGCAGACATTTAAGGAACACAGGAATGCTCTAAAATCAGAAGCAGATTTTGTACTGCAGCGGGTATCTCGCTGAACCGACAGCCTGCAAAGACATCTTGCGACACTTCCGGTTAATTAGAAGCTGTAAGCCATGACAGCTAAATTGTATACACTTCTGAAAACAGGAGGAGCCCAGCGCCTTGGTACTACCCATCTTCCTTCACAGAAAAATTGTTCTTTGCCTCTTATAAAAAAAAAGACTGCACATCTCAGTCAGCAGCATAAAGTTGCACTGCAGTTCTTCACATCCAAGAACACTTAATTAACAGAAGGTTTTCCATCATGTTCAGTTCAGTCTAGAAAACAGTGCACATCATCCACTGAATCACGTGGGGAAGCCATCGTTACAGGAGGCAGTTCGCCTCCAAAATCACTTCCAGGATGTTCTCATCCACAAGTCTTGTAGTGACCTCTTCCTTTGGCCAGCAATAAAGAGCAAACACTCAAGACAACTTGCAAGTTGCTCTACGCTCCAACAGTACATTAACAGAATTCAGTATGCAGATCAATATGTCAGAAGTCCAGTTTCTTCAGCTGTTCATATGTCACAAAGAACTGAAACAGCTTGTTAAGGAAAACAGTTGCCGGCTCACGCAGTGCAAAGTGGTCACGTTACTACTAAAGGACGGCCGCATCCATGTGAAACCTTGTTCCCCTCTTTCCCACCTAAGCAGTGCTGCTGGTTGGCCAGTTTCACCACACAGTACTGGGCAGAACAATGAAAACTGCTTTAAGGCTGGTGATGCCAATTACTTTCTCATCCCTATCCCTCAGGATCTTAAACACAGGATCGAGGAGGCAGAAGAATACTGCACAAGCCCTTAGAGTCTTTACTCACTTCACTTTGGTGAGCCTACTTGAAGTAGGTTTACTCATGGTAAAGCACCATTATTACCGACCCACTTCAGCTGCCTTTGAAATAAAATTGTGTGAGCGCAAGATAAACAAAGATTCCAAGGCTAACTGCCAACAGTTTCCCTGGTTCTGGAAACAGACCCCATTCCTAACTCATCTGGTCAAATTCATTTAAAACCAGGCTCCCAGCTAAGAGAATAAACAGGTATGAAATTGGAGGAACAGAAAAATGTTTTGCAAGATCACATTCTAATATTTACCCTGCGTGAATCCCAAATTCAATCTGACCACAGCACTTGACTAAGAAAATGGTCAATGACAGTTTTCCATTCATAAAAAGGGAATATTTGTGCTGACATGACACTTTCCACACAGCATTTCTGTGAAACCATCCAACAGCAAGTATTGATGAGTAGATTAGTAGTTTCACACATTTTTGAAAAGGATACAATGATATTCCAAGGACCAAGTCTTAACCAGTTTGGCCAAAACCCTTTATATAGGGCAAAAAAACCTTCATTCTTCCATGTCTGGAAAAAAAAACACGGCAAGAACGCACTTACATAACTCTTTATTAGTAAGGAATCATGTCAGCCAACAAGATTCTATACCAGACAAGGCAATGGCTTAGTGCTGTAACCTTGATTTAAACATTTTAATAATGGGACAAGGCAACATTTCACTAGATAAAGCCAAGATTAGCAATACCTACAGGTATTAACCTGCCTATCTGGCAGGTTAAAGACACCATCTGTCATTCAGTACCCAACACTGATTCATCGAAATTTCATTCCTGGACTATTTTTTGCACCCCCCTCCAAAACACCTTGCAGAGCACTGCATGTAAACCTGCAGCTCACATTAGGCACCCCCTTGACATTTTTCAGTTTGCTTTTTGGGCTTCACAAAACTGCACTGAGTGTGACAGACCAATACAAACTGGACTGTTCAGTCAACAGTTTGGACACCACTAGCTTCCTATCTGCTCTTCTCCATGTAAAAAGCTGTAACACTCCCACCTCATACCCAACTGAGGTATTTAAGAAACCAAGCCAAAATAATCAAAATCAGAGGGTGACATTGGCTTTGGCTGTACTAGGCTTTGCATTATGCCATAGGCAAGAGAAAGCCATCTGCCACAGAAGGTTGTTCAAGAACTGACCTATGAAATTACCATTTCCTATCAATATCCTAACATCATATAAAGAGACAGTGCTGCTGAGAGATAGTCTCCTCACCCAAGCACAAAAAGGAAGTAAGTACCAGAAGTACATACTAACTTTCTTCCTGCCCTTCTGTTAAGACAACAGATACTTTTCAGACCAAGTGCATTATTGGTACATGCTTTTGCCTTAATTACTTGTATTAATTTCTATGGAAACTTCAAGCAATTTCAAGTTCTACACCAAAAATATTGTTTGGTGGCACTAGTTTCTACTAATATTAATAAGCTACTTACTTGTAACAAGCAATCCAGGGTACCCTTGTAGTTTGAGTGTGCCCCATGTTGTTGGCTTCTCTGATTCATCATGCGTGTTCTGACAACATCAATCGGGTTGGATGCAAGGGCTCCAGCTAACCCACAAGTAAAACTTGAGCTAGTAAGAGAAAGGTTTGATGAAGTTTCCTGGTCTAGTGGAAGGTGTCCCTGCCCATGGCAGGGGGGTTGGAACTAGATGGTCTTTCAGGTCCCTTCCAACCCAAGCCATTCTATGGTTCTAAGTCTGACATACCACATTTTAAAATGCACAAGAACTGCCCCTCCCTCCCCTGCCAAAAAACATGCAGTAATACATACTTAATGCTTTTAGTTAAAGGTTATATCAGGGAATAGATATGGAAAGTTACTTTTCATTTACTATACAGCCCTTTATATCCACTTTCTGTACACTTGAACAGATGTTTGTGCCTGCGAGAACAGCAAATATTTGACTAAAAGAACTTTCCTCTAATCTCAATTTACAAAGCTGAATGATTCAGATCATCCACAACCAAGATTCCATATTCAAAAGAAAATTAAATCCAAATCCTAAATAGAACTCACTTCCACCCCACATGCTACCGTTTGAGATGCTATTGCATTAAGAAGTATAAGCGCATCAGAAGTATATTTACGTTGCATGAAAACAAAAGACACCACGTAAGATTCACTCCCCTTAATGAGAACTGGTCCCCCAGCGATGAGCTATGCAAACAGTTATACCAACTTACAGGAAGTGAGTATATACTGTATCTCCCATAAATCCAGACATAATTATGTGCTTCTTGGTAAGGTCATACACTGGCAGTTCCACTCCAACAACAATAGCAGCTCTCTGTGCTGTCAGTGATACTCCCTGGTAAAAGAAAGGCTATAGCTGAAGTTTAAAATTAATCTTTGTGCACCATCAGAAAAGCCTAGCTTTTAGAATACAAAGCAACACACCATGAATGTGTTAAGAAAACTGTGTATTCAGATGAGGCCAATTAGTACAATGCTTAGACATATGGCAGTGCTATGTTGACAGTTACAACTCAGTCTTCAAGGTCTTTTCCAACCAGAAAAATTCTGTGTGCTCCAAAAATGCAAGTTAAAGTAAACAGATAATCACTCTTCCACACTGAACAGCAATTTCAGTTCCTTTATGCTACTCCATTGCTGCTTAATACATGCATTCTCACAGCCTTAGCCAGCCAAGACCTTAACTAGGTGATACTTCCTCCTTACTTCCAGTTTTTTGGTTAGCAGGATGAACAGAAAAATGGAGATCAAGAAGCTTTGCAGAGAACAGCACACTTAAAAAAAACCCCACACATTTCTCTTTTCCAGCTGTTTCAGAGCAACTGTCCATTCTTGGTCTTCAGTTGTTATACAGTCACTGACTGCAACTGGCATAGAGGACAACCTACACAACCAAGTACAAGAAATCCTGAGCTAGAGGGGATGTTCATTAGTACCTTTACTTCCAGATGTTCTTTAGTCTTTGTTTTAGAAAGGACGGAGCACACAGACTGAGAGGTATCCTGCAAAGGGTTGTTGAATTAGTCCTAGAGCCAGTCACTCAAAAATTTAAGCCTCCATTTGTCTCCCCTTTTTGAAGAAGTGGCTAATCCTTGTACTCAAGACTGGCAGTAACCTTTTGTCAAAACATACCAAGACACCAGCAGAGAAGCAGTCATGACAAACTACATGCATATTAGCTACCAATCTTTCCATATTTTGGCCGAGAATACTGTAGAAATACATGAAAAATGGTTGAGCAAGAGCGCACTTTGAGCATAGGATGTAATTCAGAAAACTTGCCTTCCATAATCCCTTAGTGCCTTCCTTTTGGTAGATCTGTATGAAGTTGCCCATCATTCCTCCTTGAATCACACTACCTTGGGCTTGCATTCTGATCTGAGATTCATTTGAAGATAAAGTTAGAAAATAAATACTTTTCAAACATACAACCCATAACTTTAATACAGTTCTGTTAACATTTTATGTTACAATCTTAAGTAGCAAAGTCAGTTTCTCTTTGAATACAAATTAATAGCCAACATTATCATACCCATGATGCAATCTTTTGTAGTGCCTTAACTATTCAAATGCAGCTGCTAATTTTGAAAAAGTGTGGTAGAGTTCTTAACTCCATTAAGTCACTTCTATTTCCATACTTGTACACTATACCATTTAGATCAGACTGCCAGACGGTTTCGGCAGGATGTCCTTTACAGTGTTCCTTTACAGGAACATGTTAAAAAGAAAGGTTAAAAAGATTAAGGTTTCAGCTAGTGAGAACCATGGATTTCTAAGAATGTCCTTAGGAACCTGCCATGGTAACTACCAAATACAAGCAAGTTGGTACACCGACATAATTTTGGGAAATAACTAATTGAAGCCACTCTTGAAACAGAAGCTTATGTTTGAATTACCTCTAGATAACCACATTAGCCTTGTGAAAAAGTAAGTTTTTAGTAGTTTTAGAAGAACACTAAGAGTTTTCTTGAACTTTTCAATAGAGGCAGTCATGTAAGTCACATGCTACTGTTTTCCAAGTTAAATACCATCAATCCTTTAAAGTAAGTAGAAAAGAGGTCATTAACAATCTGTTAGCCTAATGATAGTCAAAGAGGTGATGGCTTCACCAATTCACTTAAACCAACTGACGCTGGAACACTATTTTCATGGGACACTGGATTGCAAAGCCTCTCTACAGGATTAGAGAGTCCTACAGTACAAGTAGCACTCGCTAAACTCTTGCATCTCAATAGATCTTCACCTATTATGAGCTCTAGAAGGATCCTAGTATAGCTATGTCACCGAGAAGTATAGATGAAATACGCACTGTGGCTTCCACACTGCTGCAAAAAGAGTCATCTTAAATTATTCTCTCCCCAGCCCCAGAAAAGGTTACATGAACCCAACTACCTCCCCAGCCATCATGTACTTCCAAATAATAAGTACGGAGCAGAAGGAGGTTTCAAGAATTCAGGATGTTACTGGTTTGTGGGGTTTTTTTTTAAGTTATGAGAATAAATAGCATTACAAAACAAGAAATCCTGTATTCATCAGGAGATTCTGTACTTCCGCAAGCAGAGGACAAAAACTAAGGACAAACTCTACATACTACATAATTACCTTTAAGACATCTGTAGGGTTGGCAATAGATGACGAAATTACACCCGAAAGAATGCCACATAGAACATTTATCATCAGGGTTTCATCTATTCCATAAACAAACAAACAAAAAAAGAGTTTAGCTGCAAATTTACAAAGCTTAAGATGCATGAGGGCAGGATGATGCCACCTCTCCTTCAACCAGAGAGAGTAGCAGTTACAGAAGCCTTAAAAACTGCTCTGACAAGTTTTCCTTGCTGAGTCACTTTGTTGTACGTGGTACAAGGAATGGCTTTGCCATAGATCTGTTCAAACTGCTACAGTGATACCAAATGGAAACAACCAGTTTCAAGCAAAACAGTCCCCAGTTAAACTGAAAAAACCCACTCACCTTCTGGATGCTCAACAAACATTCTTTTTAAGCTCTGGTAAGTGCCTATTTTTATAGTTCCATATGAAGCTTGGCGTAGCATGGCAGGTGCAATCCTGTAAAAATAGGCAGGGATAATATTTATGCTCAAAATTGCAAAAGACTGGTTAGCAAATACTTTTTAAAGCAGGAGAGACAGAACACAAGGTATCCACCAGAGAAAGGTTTGCTCATTTAAATCAACAATTTAAAGTCATTATAGACAAAACAAAGTTTTGTTGTTTTCATGTTCAGTGGGTTTAGGTTTGTTGTTGTTTTAATTAAAGCGTGCAAGAACATGAATGAACTGTGAAAGGATTACTACTAAAGCGTGCCTCAACTTCTGACCTATAAAATTAGCTGGCACACTGGTCTGAAATGTAATTTTCAGATTACATTTCCCCCCCCCCCATCTTGTATATGTTCTGAAGAAAAGCATGCCCGCTTATACACAAAGGTTAGTTCAATTTTTCTTCTAACACAGATGGAACAACCATAGCAGCATTGTATATAACAACTTTAGGCTTAGCTCTTCTATGGGTTTTTTTCCAAGCAGGTTTGTTTCAGGTTTTTAAGCATGAAATGCTACTGCAGAGCACAAAGCCTGAAGCAACCTAAGGTTGGGCTTCCAACTTCCAGATTAACTGAGACTAACCAAAATACCTTGTAAATCTGAAACCCAAGAATTCACACACTATGGGCTTACGCTTACCAATATACTGTTTTTAAAACCATTACTGTGAGTCAGTTACCCAGAGTATAAGGCTTTCAATCCCTCTTCTTTGCATATCCTGATTAGTGCATGCACCATTCCACGGTAGCGGATCTCCTTATATTTGGCATCGTTAACTTGACCTTGAACCTGCAGACGTGTTTTGGTCAGATCAATGGGGAAAGTACCTTAAAGAAAAATCAGACAGAAAATTAATCAGGTACTTACCTAACCAAAGACAACATAGAACATGATATAAGAAAAAAATCCTTTATCATATACTAAAGTACATAAAAACAGTCTCCAGGTAAAAAGTTTCTCTTACCAAGACTTTTCTTTTAAAGAACCAGTTCATTTTACATCACCTTGTTACTTCTAAAAGCTTGTCAGAGGCCCTGCCCCCTTCCGATGTTTAGGTTTTGCATTCACTATTTTTTTTCAGGCAAGACCGTATTGCCTGACTGTGAAAAGCCACACTGAATAGGACCCTGCAGTCACAGTCAAGTATGGAGTTTGCATATGCATTCTACCAACATCTTTGATGAGCATTTCACTGAAAGGGAAGAAATAAATCCCATAGGACAAGCTATACAGAGTCCAGCCTAGAATCTAAAAAAGCAATACCAGCAGGATCCATTTCGTTCACTCCTTTCCTGTAGCCTACTGCTGTCAAGATCATCTTCTCCATGCCCCCTTTATGAAAGGGTTTAGAAAGCATATTCCTCCAGGTCTCATCTTTAGGAGAGGGATCACCTTAATACTCACCTAAACATTAACAGGAGTCAGGATTAACTGCTTCTGTTCTCACAAGGTTTACCAGACAAGCAAGGCTTTTACACATTGCTCGTCTTCCTCATGAAGCTTTGGGCAATTATCTGCTACATTCAGCCAAGTCAAATAAGAGAGGTTTCAAACTCAATTTTGAACAAGATTCATAAGACAAAGTAGAAAAGGAAAACAAAACGGTAGTTTTAAGTGTAACTTCATACTACATCTGCTTTATTAGACAGGCTTCACATGCAAGCCCACCATGTCAGACTATGTTCTGCTACTATAAAAATCCAGATTTCCTTTACTTCCATGCATTTCAGAGAAGGCTTCAGAAGGATGTTAGTATCGCTAGTTTGTCTTTAGAGTAGGCACTGAAACATCAGATGTGCTGTCTCACTATAGTGTGCAAGAAAGAATAACGGCTAACTGAAGTGTTCAAACCCATTCGGCCGACTGACATTCCAGAAAAGGGAACTTACACTGCAACATGGCTACTATAGAAAAGCTGAGACAAAAAAGTTTATAAGAGCTTGTCTAGCAAAAGAAGTGCTGTTTATACCTATGACCATTGTCTAGGAGAAGA
>NW_010268079.1:0-12644 GCF_000690775.1 Eurypyga helias
CGCGGCGCGGTGGGGACACGCGGACGCGCAGACCCACGAGTCAGACTCCGCGGAGGATAAAGTAGGTGGGAGGAGAGAGGAAGCAGAGTTTAAAAAAGCAAAACAAAACCCACACACAAAAATGAAAAAAAAAAAAAAGAAGGAAGGAAACGATCTCTAAATAGTGTTAATCTGTGAACATTGGGGACGCTTTGGATTTTTGACCCTGACAAAAGTGATTGCTCCAGCATAACGTCATCTGCTGCTGTCAGTTTTGCTACCTTGTGCATGTGTCTAACTAAACACGTTTTGAAGATCAGAAATATATTAGAACGAAACTAAACAAAACAAATAGTAATAATAATAAATAATAAATCCTTGGGGCTGGTCTCCATTAAAGATGACATTTCTTTGTTGCCAACAGTATTATTTCACTGCCATGAATCTCTTCCATCACTGAGGAGCTGCTGCTGCAGAACTGGTTTGAATTTAAATGTGGAATTTCAGATCTGAGGCAAGGCAGTTTTTTTCTTCATTTTCTTTCCTAAAAAAAAAAAAAAAGCAGCAATAACGAAAAATGTGCGTCTCAAATGGCTATGTCCTTTGAAAGGAGAAAAAGAGAGAGACTAGAATTTACTAATCATTAGCGATAACTTGAAAGATGGGAACGATAAGAAATGCACCTGTTTTGCCAGAATCACCTGAACTCACTGAGATGCATTGTGACGTACAAACAGGTCAATTTTTCATTTTTTTTTTTCCCCCCAATGTCTGGACATTTGAATCAAAATCTTGCGCTTTTACAGGATGTAGAAAGAATGACTTTTACAACAAAGATGGACATATGGTTTTAAGGCATAATACTGATGCAGCATTAATCTTAGTGAAATGCAATTGAGTGCAGTAAAGTGCAATACTGTAAATATTATAGATTAAAAAGAATAGCCGTACTTATTCTGTTAATAACTGATTCTGCAAGAACCATAACTTAATTCCCTTATGCTCGGACTGGTGTGTTGCAGCTCCTTGCCAAAATGACAGTCTGAGTCTTCTATGAATGGATAAAGTTCTATGTATCGCATATGGGAAAAGGTAGATGCCATGATTTCTAACCTAGTTAATGTGCCATATTTCTGGGAAGTGAGCTGAAAAGTCCGTACGACACTTTTGCAGTTATTTTAAGTAAAAAACCAAACCAACTCACGGAAGTGTTTTGTAGAGGTGGACAAGTTCAATATTTGGCCATTTTAAGTTTTGCCTGTGATTTAGACACCAGGTCTTAAGCTAATGCTTACGGAAAGTAGCTAGTATAAATCCAGAAAGGTTGGAGAGTAGGGAAATCCTTGAAATTATGTTACCAAAGTGTCCGGGTTTACTGACCCCCTTAATTTTTACTTTTCAAACTATCTACTTTTAATTAGTGGTGTGTTTTTTTTTTTTTTTTCTTTTTTCCCCTGGGGAGAGGAGTGAGGGAGGTACCAATATTGGTCTTGTCTACATCTAACAAGATAGCTGTGTTGCCTTTGTTACCAAGGCCTGTTGATGGAAAGTTACCTTCTCAATAGTACTGTTATTAAGCCTGCTTTTTACATCTCGTTTAGCAATCCATTACTAGTTTTGGCTTTTGCTGACATTTACCAAATCCACTGTAGGACAAAAATTTATTCTGTAGATGAATTTTAGACAGTGTCTTCTTTTTTTGTTTCTCCTTCAAGTTTTGATATTTTCTAGCAAGCAAAATTTCTGAAATGTCAAAGTTCTGCTATTTCCCTTCTATTTATTACATGAGAAGTAGTTATATTTTGGATTGGCTATAGCTGATAAATATTACTCACCTTTTCTACCTCTCTGTGAAAACCCAGTAGCTTTTTAAAGCAAGGTAGCGCTGCTTGTTGCTGAGAAATACAGACAAAAATCTGACAAAAAATGATTTCTTATTGAAACAAAACATTACCTAGAAAGTAAAACATTATTCATGATTTTGTATGAATTTCTGAGTAAAATAAGAACTATTTGGAGTGGTTCCAGCGCTTCTAACATGCAGATCTGAAAAACAATAATAAACGATGCTACAGAGATGCTTTAGGCTGCAACAAGTAACCAGTACTGGATACCCACAGCCACCGAAGGAGAATTTGATACACAGTGCTGAAGACCAGGGCCACAGAGCTTTCAGCTGAATGGGGACTGCTTGTTACCTGTACCTCTGATCTGATTACTGACCTTTCGAATCTTCTTTTGACAGTTTAAGAGAGGCCTGTGTGATTTTTTTCAGTCTTGTGCTGGACGTTGCAACGGCGTGATTTTCACCCTCCAACAGTTCCATAGAATGAGCTCAGTTGAACCTGTAGGTTTGGGATCTGAATTTTCTCAGGCATCTTCTAAGTGAGGCTGGGAAGTGTCACCAATCTTACAGTGTTACAGGATGCACTTACAGTATGCATCCACCTATATTGGAAGGAATAACTTTTCCACCTTTGCTGTTTTGCTAGGTACCAACTCAGCAAAAATGCTTGTAGACTTCTCTCAGAATTTTTGCTACACACAGCTTCTTTCTTGTATTCAAAAAGTAGCAGTAACATGAATACAGTTCCCAGCTAACATGAAACAAGGCTGGTGGTGTAGCATACGTCTTCCCAGAATGAAAAATTCCTACAGTTTCTTCTGATTGCTTTCAATGGACGTCTCAAGGACAGTCTTGCCCCCTACTGCAAAAGAGAAGAAGGTGGCGAGGTCTTTCAGCTTAGCCTGTTTTGAAGGAGGTACCATAGATCAGCCTGGGGAAGGGGCAGGGTGTTGCTGGGAATCTACCAAGGTGTTTCATGCTGCTCTTGCATTTCATTTATCATGAAAGGAAATGAAAAGGTGCACTGTGCAAGGGCTGTAGCTGAAAACCCTTCTCCTTTGCTTGTTTCTCAAGTGGGCCAATTGCAACAGTGGTATAAAAGCTTTACCTTGTTTTGGATGGTGCATGCAGGTGGTCTTCTTGTCATCCTCACATCATTGGGTAAAATGAAGAGTCCTACCTGGGCTACCTTGTACTGGACTGTATGTTTCACTAAATGTAAGTCACTGTGGCTCCATGCACCATGTGGAGCTCCTGTGGTGGATACAAATTGAGAATCTGGATCAAAGTGTCTACTCCGTCTTTGTTATTTTTTTTCTTATTTAATTTTATTTTTTTTGTTTCTTTAATTATTTTTCTTGAGGAGCTTGGAGGTTGAAGATAAGACAGTCAAGGTCCTGAGGTGCTTACAGAAGTTTAAAAATATTGTAACTGTTTTAGAATCTCAGGCATGCCAAGCCTCATTTATTGTCCACCATCCTCCAGCCTGATCTTTGTGTAATCTTTCATTTGAGAATTATGAGATTTCCAAGACCATCAGAACAGTGGCCACTGAGCAGAATTCCCTTGGAGGAGGTCTTCATTTAGTGTATGTGGATTGCTAAAGAATCTTCCTCAAAAGCTTGGTCTAGTATTTGAAAAATAACTTGAATGAATGCCAAATGAATAATGTTGTTTACAAACAAGTCTATAAAAAAAGGCTTTATGCATTACATGGGCCCCTTTATAATGGAAAAAAAACAGTCTGTGATTTTTTTGGGAACTGTCAAATAAGCTTAAGTACTTCATCTTTTTGTATCAAAATAGCAAGATGACTCTGTGGTTCATTTTTATTGACTTGGGAACGTGTGAAAAAAATTGTACTGGAAGTTTTTTTTGCTTAGTAGGGTCATATAGATGTAGTGACATTTTGGTTAATATCATAATACTTAGCACTTATATAATGTTTGTTTGCAAAGCACTGTATAAATGTTTATTATTTAATCCTCACCCATTATGAAGTAGGTAAGAATTATTATCCCTATTTTTGTAGAAATTAAGGCATAAAAATCCAGGGCCAGATTCCATCACCCATTGTCAGCACTGAGTATTATTACTTTTGTTTTTGTAATGTAGCAGCATCCCTATGACCATCATCTGACATGAACTTTGTGGTGCTAGACACCTTTCAAAACTGTGAGTAGCAGAGGCCCTGCTCCATGAAATTTGAACTCGTACAGAGTGCTGACCAGCAAAAGTCTTAAAGGGAACATTGAACGTGATTCAGAGTGGCAGAATGTGTCTGTGAGTTATTTCCACAGAACATGAAGTTACTGCCCAATCTTCTGACCTCGTACATCAGTGGGAGTTTGGTTTACGGCTCGGTGGAGCTCAGTTGCGGCAGTGCTAAGGTGAGAACCAAAACTCAGAGCTCCCAACAGCATGCACAAATTGCTAGAAACCCTTGATTTCCAACTTCCCCTACTATAAATTTTTCACACAAGCCAAGTGTGCTGATGCCAATTCTTTGCATGCTTTATCCGCTATATCATTTAGTCCTATGTTTGCCTATCAAATAATCATAAGATATTTTTGAATTGACGTAACAGTGACACGTTGGGACTGTTGACTCAAATACAACAGACATGTAGTCTGATGGAAATCCAGATCCCTAAAGGCAAACCCAGGTTATGAAGTTTTTGTTTTGGTGACAAAAAATACGCATGTTTTCTGCTCTTTTAAATGTGCTAGGCAAAATAAATAGTTTCTTTTTTTAAAGAGATAATTTCAGTTTTTTGGAGACATGGTTACTTTGGAGGTGGCAGGCTTTTTCCTCCTTCAGTTTGAGGAAAATTTTCAAAGTATGGGAAAAATATATTACACACCTTTCTTCGAAATGTGTTTATTTTTATAATATCTAATATCTAATAATCCAGGAGGTGTTCTTGTATTTGCTAATTGTACTCAACTCTACAAAGTACGCACAACCAATATGGTTGTAAATTTGTTGTGTTCCTGGTTAAAAAGGATGGTTGAAGTGCTACACTCCTTATCTGCAAGCAACTTACTGACCCCATTATGTTGTTTTCTTTAAAAAGAATTCCCATGGCTAACAACTTTCCAAACAGCTATGGCCAACATGGCAAGAGCTTCTCATTCAGTCACTTGAAAATCTCTACTGGTTGCAGTAAGCAGGGCCGAAGAAGACCTGGTATTTCTTGGTAAAAAAATCCCAAATGCTACAGAGTGTGGTCTCCTTTCCTTAGAAGAAGGGTAGAGCTTTCTGCTTTATGACTCATGCTTTTTATAAAATTGTATCTCTAAGTCACATCCTTAAAAGGTGCAATGTGGGTCCCATCAGCGTAACCCAGAGGCTAAAGTTATATTGGTTATTTTTGTAGGTTGGCCTTTCTAGCCAGGTCAGTGGAGGGTCATAGGCTTCGGTGTTTAAGGCATTCTTCAAAAGGGGTATAATACTAGATACCCCTCAAATTTTGTTTGTCTGTTAGAGAGATTTGAAGCTGAAAGTCAGTGCCTGATTTTAGTAGATCAGCTAGAAACTTGCTGATTTCCAGTAAATAATTGAATACAGTTGATACAGTTAATACACCTTATACTGAAAAATGATATTTAACTAAAATCAGTTGAAGAATGTAGAAAATATCAGATTTTGAAGCTGAAGATATTTATTGAAAGGCAATACTTCCATGAATCTAGGCTTATGGTATGTGTTAACTACATCAAAGACAGGCAAATATCTCTGTTTCTTTGTATTAATGTATGTGGATGTTTTATTTATTTTTTTGTTTGAAAATTTCTAAATGTGTATTATTTTAATTATGTTGAGTGTAAATTTGACAATGCTTTGCATTTATTTTTATATTTTTTAAACCTGTTGCTTTTGCAAAACTATGAGCAGCCAGTATGATTTGCAGTACCATTGCATTGCTTTGGTTATGTACACATAGTGTGTCTGAGTTTACAGGCATTTCAGGGATTGCTAAAATGGAAAAAAAAAAAAAAATCTCCCAAACCAACTCGTCTTAAAAGTTTGTACCCCTTTGTTATTGTGGAAGAGAAAAACCAACAAGCAAACAACTTTTTTTAAGGCTTCCGTTATATCAGCATGCTCCTACATGAATTCACCAGCCATGTTGAGTTCCAGTTTCAGAGTGTATTATGTTGAATCACATGATATGAATGTACATCTTGTAAAAGTGAGATATGAATAAACTTATAAATATTTGTAATCATGTGTTAACGGATAGCCAAAATTACTACTACCAAAGGGACTAATACTAATATGGCATTTCCCACCTTTAAAACAAGGGCTATGCCACTTTGATGGCATAAGCAGGCAAATGATCTCTCAACTAGGATTTCCATTCTAATTGGTTTCCCTAATGTGTTTTCTGTATTTTCTTCTGTATTTAATGTTTTTTCCTTTTTAAGCACCTTACTTTCTTCTTGCAAGGAATGAACACTATGCATCTTCCTCTGTAGTCAATCTACGTACAGATCTCTCTCTGGCTTCTGTGTAAATTTTACAAAGCAAGTTATATCTTAGTGATGATTAATCAGAAGCCACTTTTGCATCCCACCTACTAGTATGAATTTTTTGGTTTGGTATCCATTTTTTTTTTTTAAAGGATTTATAATTTTTATTCTGTGTCAGGAATAAAGGAATCTTCACAGTGGGCCCTTCTAGGGATTGTATTTGATGGCTCCGATCTGTTGTCCGTTCAAATCAATAGGAGAGGGACTAGATCAAGTTTTTATCTTTCAGGTATTTAATGATTTTTTTCCATGTCCCTGCCTGTCAGTATGTTAGGTGTAATTTTCTCCTACAGTTTTATTCTTTCTAGTTGTAATCTGGCGTTCTGACTTTGAAAAGGATACCTAAGGAATCCTCTTGTTCCTGTGCACCATGTTTTTTCATCAACAGTGCCAAAGCGAACTGGGTTAGTGGAAACCTTTCTGCTAGGTTACAGTCTGTGGATCAGGTTCTAAATTTCTGAACTAGTCACAAGGGTTAGGTTAGACTTGTCTTGTTTGGAAGCCAGTTTGTCCTACACATATGTTCCATTTAAACTTCATCAAGAGGGGTAGTTCCGTATCCTGGTCGTTCTCTCAGATCCTCCCAGCATGTCTTCATTCTTACTTGCCTACAGCTGGCTGTATAGGCTGTAAAAGCTGAAGTCAGAACCTGTACGTAGCTTTCCTAACCTTGTGTTTTCTGCAAGTATGTGCTCTTGGAGCTCTGACCTGGAACATGGCTGGAAAGCAGTTGGTATGATATTCCCACATCATGATTTCTCTCTGAGCCAACACCACAAACTGACATGCTGTTTTTCCTGCCATTAACTATGTAAGAGACAGGCTGTTGTAAGAAAATTAATCCTTCCCTTCTGTCTCTTACAGATATGTGAGCAGTGAATGGCTGTCAGTAGCATGTACTGTAAGAGCAATCAGAGAAAATATAAAGTGATAACAGTGTCTGCTGAAAGATTAACTTCACCAGAAGACCATCTAATAGCAATCTATAAATAAATATGTTTTAACACTCTTATTTTTTGTCTATTCATATTCAGTTCAGATGTTGAAAAGAGAGATAAGTTCCTTTGTCAATTTGGTTGTTAGGAAGAGATTTTTTTCCTTCTTTATTTTTGATAATTAGCATGTTTTTCCAATGGCTACTTATTCTAATGCTTTCTGAAATTATTGACAGTTCTGAGGGAGGTTTTCTTTCACTTGACTTTGGGTATATTTTTCTTTTTCTTTGCATGAAAATATATTTTTAATTAAAAAAATTACCCTATTGCCATCAGCATTTTTGGCTACTGTGTCTAGTTCTGTCTGTAGGATCTGAATTGAATTGGATAGGAATAAACACAGTAACAAATTCCTTATGAATTGTCAGTAAAATTTTCCTTTCTTTCTTTAGTAGCTTCTCTATTAGACTATTATTTTTTGACCTGCAAACATCTGAAAAGAAAATTATGAGGAGCTACACAGGAAACAAGACTGAGTATCTGCTGGCATGAAGACTCGTGAACTGTGGAAATTTTACTAATATGTGTGGTTCAGTCCTATATTGCTTGCATATCCAAAAGTCCAGCTAAATTTAGAGAGAAGTCTGTATACTCAAGTGTGCAGGAGCAACCACAGGAAGACACATGTACGTTCAAGGGCCGCATGTAAATGGCTACAGATTGGACAAAAGAACAAAAGGAAATGTATGTAATATCATTTCCCCGAATTGAGTACTAAGTGTTCATTACCAATATGGTTAAGGGTAATGATCCTACTCTTACTATTAAATGCTGGTTTATAATTGCTACCAAGAGGCTATAAAAATACAGGGTCAGAAAGCTGCATCCAGAAAAGGGTCTTACTGCTTGACTCTAAGGTTAGACTTCAGAGGAATTTAAGCACTTAGTTCCAAAACGTTAATAGGGGACTCTTGGCTGCTTCTCAAATAATACTGAAGCCCAAGGGCTGCAGGTCCTCTAGTTCCACACGTTAAATTTCTCTGTAAGCCTCATGTTCTACTTTTGTGTGTTCCTGGCACCTGACAGATCTCTGTGGCTGGGAGGCTTGCTCCCTTTTTAGCCTGATTGAGTTACAGAAACTGGGCATCTGTTTCATCTTGCTTAACTTGCGATGTTTACAATTCAGACATCTGCATCAGAACTTGCCAGCGGAAGCGAGCAGACAGTTTTAGCAAATAGACCTCCGGTGAGTATATTAAGGTGTGCCTTAGAAGAAGATTAGCCCAGATGATCCACCTTCTCTGTAGAGAAGGTATTGTGTCCAATACCATGGCAAGGATCTTTCACATGCTTCCTTCATGGGTCTTCCACTACACAAATGACAGCGGTTCCACCACTTTGTTTTCTTCAGAGGAAGAGATTTCCTTTACACAGTGACTCAGTGACTAGTAGATTAACACAGGACTCTACAATCCGGGTTTTCTTTGCTTCCTTTGAATAGATGGGGTAGCTGAAAAGGTAGACCTCTTGGTCCTGGAGAAATACTTTACAGAACAGGCTAGACATGGATCTCTTGGGAATGAGTTGACTGTAGCTCATGCCACTTTGATGGCATGGTAGGCAAATGACCCTTTTGTTATATTCCCCATTCTAACTGGTTTCCCTACTGTGTTTTTTGCCATTAGAGTCAACTAAAGTGTAAATTATTTTTCTACAGATTTTTTTGAAAAAAGAATCATCTTACCATTTTCCCTAGGTGGGGCTCAATACAATAACATTTGAATATTTCCTAGATATATCAGCTTTGCACATCAAAGTTCCTAGATTTCATGAAGCTTCCAATTTTCCTCTCTTCCTGGTTGCAAAAAGATCTCTGGAGAGGAGGAATATAGATGCACATATATACATAAACATTAATAAATAAATCCCACAAAACTTGTCAGAACCTGAATTGCCATGTACATGGCCTTAGGGTCTTTAATGAAGCAGTCTCATACGGTTCCATCTTACGTTGTCATGTACATTCTTACCACAGGACCTCTGCCTTAGTTACTGCATGAGGTAAACTGTGCTTAAGGAATGAATTAGGACTGTGAAGAGAATGAAGCTGTTTTCTAGGAGTATTCCTCACTTGCATGAGATACCGCTAGGTGACTGTGTGTAGGCAATGAGGGAAAACATGCCTGTAAGTGTAAGTTTGGCTTCATCATTAGCGCAGTCGATAACTGTGTAGGAGAGGTAGATCTAGCCTGCTACAGACTTTTGAGATGATACACAGAAGACAGTAAAGACATTTCCAGGATGTCACTGAATAGGTGTTCTGATTTCTGGAAGTTAAAATCAGAAGACCAGGAATCTGATGTGCAGAAATGCTCAGTGTTGACTGTCACAACTTTAATTAATCAAGCTATGTTAGTTTGGGTCTTCAAGGAAGCAGACAGCATTACGTAGCAGTGCAGATTTATGCAATATACCATTGACTTACTGTCTTAAATTAGGCAGGTCATTGTGTCTTTCTGCTTCAGTCTATAAAATGGGTTTAATGACACTCTCCTAATGTTTACATAGGCATGACACTCTCCTAGTGTGTACACAGGGGGACTGTGACCATAAATTCAATAATCTTTATAGTACGCTGATATACTAGGTTTGCAAGCATCAGCACAAAACCCACAAGGCAACAAGTAACTCTGTATTCAATGAAATGTTCAGAGGATGTGCAGTAAATAAAGCATGGGGGTTAAGACAAGTACTGAGCAGCTGCTGTATACACTGAACACTGTGCACTGAATAAAGCTGAGGTCCTGTGGAAAAAAAAAAAGACATTGTATAATTACAGACTGTATCATAATGTGTATACACATGGGAGTAGAATTCAATTGCATAGTAAATGCCAGTAATGGCACTTCCTGACTTTTGAGTGTTTAATGAATTAATGAACACTTATTTTTTTTCAGCTTTAAGAATTTTTTCTTCATCATTTACATATGCAATTGTCTATAGTTATACTTTTTTCAAATTAAAAAGTCAGTTTGCATACACTGTAGAACCATTAGAACTCTGCTGAAGACTAGAGAACACTTGATCAAAACCTATGCTTATTGGAAGAGAAAGATGGTTATGGTGTCTTATGCTTATATAGAATTTAGGCAAATGAGCCATCTGAAGTGGTGCAGAGCTCTCTGACACCAAATGTACAGAAGATGCCATTTTATGGACATTGGAGCCCTCTGATATGAGGGGTGGTTGAGAGAAAAGGGTTTAGGGCCTCTTCTGATTAGAGATCAGTAAGAGGTAGGTTGTCAGCTCAGAGCTTTCAGTGCAGTGTGAGTCTCTGCTTATTAGTAAAGGCTATGAAAGGCTCACAGGTATTAACTGTGGCCAACAGACGGTACATTCACCTTAGGCCAAATGATATTTTGATTTGGGAAAAATAGTGCCAGTTCCCTTTTGTTTTCATCCCATCCAGATGCATCTCAGTGCACTCCAAAAATTGTAAAGTGTTCTCCATCATCACTTGTTCTCCAGTGCTGGTGCTGTATGATGTATAATTGTTCAGAATGCAGAAAGATCTAGGCTGCAAGCAGAAGTTAAGCTAGCTTTAAACAAGGGGAAGAGCTGGGAAATTCAGAAGCTGGCCAAATCTGAAGTAATTTCATTAGTAGATGCACAAGCTCTAACCTGGCAGTAGAGGGTGAGTTGAATGAATTTTTTTACCACTGGCTGACAAATGTGGTCTCTCTTCAAGGGCTAATTTAATTTCATTTATACCGTGTTCACCAAGGACTATGAATATGTATATGTATATTTGTGGATGAACTGACTTTTCTGTGTATCTGAGCCCTAGAACTATTGATCATGACAAAAAGTTAGCAAGAGGTGCCAGCCATTATTAATACAGAGAGATTGCTACTGCTTCTCCTGTAGTTACTAACTTTGCTATAAATGGAAAGCTGTAGTGTTGATAAAATTTCTTCTCAGTGTGGTAGAATTAGAATAGAATCTGGTTTTCTGGGAACGTTTATTTCTGGGCTTTGTGTACTTTTTCTTTAGTGACTGAAACTTGCACTTCTACAGGGGCACATAGCTTTTGTTGGCCAGTAATGGGCAGAGATAAATTTGTTGGTATAAATAGATGCCTGTGGCTTTGGAAAGTCCATCTTGGAGTTGTCATGGGAGCCATGGCTTGAACTAGGGTGTTGTGCTCATGGGAACCCTTCTGCTTATCAGAGAGGCACATGGTTTGTATCTCAGTGTCTTGGAATTGTTTTTCTTTTCATCCTTATTGTTAAAGAATTGGGTATGGAACATTTGGAAATACTCCATTTGGAAATAAAGCAAGTCTAGGCCTTGAATTGCGTCTAATACCTTTTCTTTGAGAAAGGTTCAGCATTTTATTCATGGAGAAGAAAAATAAAGAGATTTATTTTTACCTTGAATACTCTTCCTGATTAAATGATACACTACATAATGCTATGAAGTCTGGAATAATTTTGATGAACAAGAATAATGGAGAAAAAGGGAGAAGTTACTGTTGATTTCAAATCACTTACATCATTTAAATGTTCAAATTCTGGTTCTTCATCATAACTATACGTATCTCAAGAACTGAGAAAACCAGGTTCTCTGACCTGTTACTGTAAATGTCTCGTTCTGGTCCTCATTCAGTATGGACACTTGAACAACTTGGATGCCATGACTTTTGCTATTGCAGAAAGGCATAGTTTTTCTTGGTGAATGACAGTTTCTCTTAGATTGTTTTAATTGTTTCATCTGCTTTCTCAATTACTCAGGGTTTATTTCTTTTTTTCTGGATACTTGCTCCACATCCAATCTTGCTTGGTAACTGTAATCTACAGCGGCCTTTCTATAAATAGGCTAAAACTAGATTGCATAAGTTTTCAGTTTTCTGAAAAATGGTGATGGAAGTCACTCACTGCCAGATGAACACAGAATTTTGAAAGAGGAACAGTCATATGGTTATCATGCACCATAGCACAGCCAGATCACAAGCTAGTATAGCCTCAGCCTTTCACTTGGGTTGTAATCTATAAAGTTTATAAGGCTTAGCAGGTTCTATCTTCTTGATCTAAGTGTCTTTATGCTTACCTGAAGGAAGAGTAATGCTAGCTAGGATCTATGTCATAGAATATCATAATATATTTCAAATAGTGTTGCATCTTATGTTGACTCAGATTTGCTGGTAGCCACCATTCTGTGCTAAACAGTAACTGTTTGTTTGTTTTCTGGTGATACCAATATTTAACCAATATCTGGTTTCAATATTTAAAGCTTTGAGTGGCTCTGGACTTATCTACATAACCCCCACCCCCCCCACCCCCCCCACC